>NC_065449.1:89116275-89416275 GCF_917563875.1 Diabrotica virgifera virgifera | reverse complement strand
CTCGTAATGCAAGGTCAAATGCTATCCCGACTGGGCTATTATATTATATTTAGAGAAGGAACGGGAAGTAAACAAATAATGGCTAGTATAGTGTGGGAACGTGAAATTCTTCAAATGATAATATGTCCCTTACAGAGACAAAGTGACAGACAGATGGAGGCGCAGACACAACAACGAGTTGAGAGTCTCTCTTCGGAAAGAAAAACCTGGTCAAATATTATATCAAAGCCAATAGACTGAGATGGGCAGGGATGTGATACGCAGTAACGACAATCGCCTTAATATACGTTTTGTTTTTGAAAGGCAAGATGGGAGAAGATCTGTAGGATGGACTAGAAAAAGGTGGAAATACGCAGTCAGAGAAGATCTGGAGAACATGGGAGTGAGACAATGGGAAATAGTGGCACCAGACCGACCAACATGGAAGACAATAGTAAACGCGGTAAAGACTCAAGAAGAGTTGTAACTCCATTGATGATAATGATGAACTACTTATATTATCGTAGGTTCTTTTAAGGGAAGATATGGTGTTTGTACATATCGTGTTATTAATATTTTTTTTGAATGTTGGTTTTGTGCAATGAAGAATATAGTTTTTATGTATTTCAGGCAGAATTATTTTGTGCCTCTTTTGCTATTTTCTGGACATAAATGGCAAATTTTTCATTTTCCCACAATCAGATAGATTGTATTGTTTCTGTTGTAATTAGTAATAAGCAAAGTCAGGCAAATATGCAGGCTGAAAAGGAAGATATATGCGCATATATATGCATATTATTTGTGTCAAATATGTATGTATATGCATTTATTTATGTCAAATATGCATGTGTATGCATGTATTATTTGTGTCAAATATGCATGTATGTACATAATATTTTAAGTATGAAAGTTGCTGTGGTACTATTTTATTTTTCACCAATTCTTTAAAAAGTATAAGTGATTCGGAAAAATCTACTGGCTTCAATTCAGCAAAAATTTGTGCATAAAACATTGCAGCCTCTAATCATGTTCTCATCTAGTAACAATAGGTTTTAGTGGAAGAGGAAGATTCGGCAAATGTGCTTTATACAACTGATATCTTATAGGTGCTTTAAGAAATATTTTTTTCATATTTTATTTCTAATTTCTTCTGCTACCTCATTTAAACCATGTTCTAGGCAAGTTGTATGTACTAAACGTGGATAAATTTTTCTTTCAAATTGTTTCCTACTTTAAGCATGTAAGGTGCAGCATATGAAAGAGAAAGAAAACATTTTCGTTGGGAACAGCTAAAGGAAGAAAAAAATTGCTAAACTGTCTTGAAAAAACCTTAAAACTGTTACCTAGCGCGTTGGTTTTATTCAACTGCTTGGAAGCAATTAAATGCGACATACAAGCTTGCTCATTTTTAAGAGATCCGATTAATAAATGTGCGTTATAACGTCCAGAAGAATCAATTGTTTCATCCACACATACTTACATAAAAATAATTGTCTCCAATATCTAATTTTATTTATTCAGTACCGCAGAATATACCTACAGAATCGACCTCGTTTATTATTAAGCTTCTTTCATTTGGAATTATTCCATTTGCAGTATTTTCCAAGAAACATTCGCAAATTTTCGTTTGATAATTTGGACAAAGTTATATTTTAGCTTAACAATGCTTCGAACCAATCATGGTTAAATAAATGTCTCTTGCTCACTTGATTTCCGATTAGTTGATTTTGAGCACCTAGATATCGAATCTTGCTTTTTCTCTCCCAATTCTAATTTTTTTTACCAGTGTGTAAAGCAATTTTGCAATGCTGGTAGACCTGGATCCCGCGTACCAAAAAAAAGTTGATTAATAGCAAGCTGAAAATTTGTTAATAGCTTACCGGTGTCTAGTCGGACAAACTTTAATGTACGGGAACATTGGAACAGGGGAAGCTTTAATTGTGGAACAGTTTAAAAACTTGGAACGTCAGATTACGAAAACGTTCCATGTTTTTTTTTCGGACAGAACTTACAATTGATTTGTTACCATTTCATTAAACTCTCGTGCAAGAATCAGACGGGTGTTTATCACCAACTGAGCATTTTAATCAGTGGAACACGAAGAACATATCAAATGACAAGAATCATGTTGGTTAGTAATAGCAGTCTGATTTTTGCTTAAGAGTGTAATGAAAGGGTAACAAATCAATTGGATGTTCTGCCCGACAAAATACATGGAATGATTTCGTAATCTGACGTTCCAAATGTTTAAACTGTTCCACAATTAAAACTTCCCCTGATCCAGTGTTCCAGTACATCAAAGTTTGTCCGACTAGACACCGATAAGCTATTAACAAATTTTCAGCTTGCTATTAATCAACTTTTTTTTGGTACGCGGGATCCAGGTCTATGGACTATTTGGAATTTTTTTTCGCATGGAATATGCAAAAAGATTCCTACAGTAAACTAAATAATTTTTAGTTCGGGGTTATTTAAAGCATTTTTAATTAAAATGTATATTTTTTGGTTTTCTGATTATTTTTATGCAATTTGAAATATTTAGTTTTACTTTGTATTTACTTACTGCATGCTAAGCATAATAATTTTCCCATATCAATGACTAATTCTGGATTCCTTGATCCAGACAGAAATATCGGGTAAAATACGAAGGTATTCGAACCATGAATAAACAAATAAATTCACTTTGAAAACCTATTATATGCACTTTATTTTTAAATATACCAGTATATGCAAAATTCAAAAGAAAATACAAAAATATGCAAATGCATATGCATATGCACTATTGCATATTTGCCTGACTCTGGTAATAAGATTTTTATTTTATTTCCGCGGCTATAATTCCGCTGTAGTTTTAATAAAAATTTGTTACAAAATTCCAGATGTAGTATGTACTTAAAAAATAGGTCAATTTTTATAGCCGCTAGCAAGCGAGAGATTCAGTCACGCACAATAAGTAGATATAGTCCAGGGTAATAAGGTTATTTCCATGACACTCGAGCAGCCAGGGTACTGAAGCGTTTTTTCGACAGGTAATACCTATAAGAGCAAACTGCAACTATTTCCTGCGTAGGATCTGGCGGCCATTTTTCTTTATAAACAATTAAGTGTCAAAAAATGGCATTTTTCATTTTTTTTTCAAGTCAATGGAAAACAGTGACACTTATGGTTTTTTTAGTACAAATATCTTTGAGCTTATGGAAAAAGCTTTAAAATGACGCATTACAAAGTTTGATATGCTCATTTATTGTTAATATAATTGCGAAAAAAGGTCGGAATTGCAAAAAATATTAATTTCGCAATATCTATTATAAAAATTAGTGTATAGCTTTGAAATTTTTATCATATAAGGGTTCTTTGGTGCTTAATATGTGATAAAAATTTCAAAGCGATTTATTTAATTGTTTAAATTTTATTCAAATTCTTTATCCCAGAGAGCATTTTTTTGCAATAACATAAGTCAGAAAAAATGATGTTAGAACCATTCCACAGGTGTCAAATGAAAGAGTATGAGCTATATTTTCAACTTGGTTTAAAAAAAGCGAATAAAAAATGCATTTATTAGTAATAAATAATTATGCAAAAGTATCGTAAATCTTTCCTTATAAACTTTTTATTTTGTTATATAAGAAATTATGTATATTTATTACAATTTTTTATCAATTATGATATAAATAACATTACTTGGTAGTTGAGCACTTAAAACGGGGTAAAAAAGTTAATGTTTTTGGTAAAAGTTATTCAAAAACTTTATAAGGAAAGATTTACGATACTTTTGCATAATTATTTATTACTAATAAATGCATTTTTTTTGCTTTTTAAACCAAGTTGAAAATATAGTTCACGCTCTTTCATTTGACACCTGTGGAATGGTTCTAACGTCATTTTTTTCTGACTTATGTTATTGCAAAAAAATGCTCTCTGGGAAAAACAATTTGAATAAAATTTAAACAATTGAATGAATCGCTTTGAAATTTTTATCACATATTAAGCACCAAAGAACCCTCATTTGACAAAAAATTCAAATCTGTACACTAATTTTTACAGCAGTTATTGCAAAAATAATTTTTTTTGCAATTCCGACCTTTTTTCGCAATTATATTAACAATAAATGAGTATATCAATCTTTGTAATATGTAATTTTAAAGCTTTTTCCATAATCTCAAAGATATTTGTACTAAAAAAAAATCATAAGTTCCACTGTTTTCCATTCATGTGAAAAAAAAGGGAAAAATGCCATTTTTTGGCAGTTAATTGTTTATAAATAAAAATAGCCGCCAGATCCTACGCAGGAAATAGTTACAATTTGCTCTTATAGGTATTACCTGTGAAAAAAACGCTTCAGTACCCTGGCTGCTCGTGTGTCACGAACAGGGTATATTTTTGTCTTATTACCCTGGCCTAATACTATTTAAGTATGTACGCACATTCAACTCAACACACACATCGACAACGCCAACAAGCGCTCTTAGATTTTGTCACTCCGCTGTAGGGTTAGTTAAGTTGGACCGCGTTATGTAATAGCGGATTAAGCGCCAAAATGAAGTTTTGAGATAAATCGGTTTAAAGATTTTAAATTTGTTTTTGGTACTATTTCTAAAATATAGTACTGACATGTTTCATATTTAATATATTAATGCAAATGTAAATAGACTTTTACATGTGTTTAAAATTTTTTAAAAATAATTTATATTTTAAAAGTTATTCGATCAAATGTCGCTTAATTCGTTAATGATTTTTTAAGATATGCATGAGTTAAGATCCGAATAGCGGATTAAGAGACATATTTGGCGCTTAATCTGATGTTACCTGACAAAGGATGTCTTTTAATTCGATATCTTAAACGTTAGTATATATGTTATGTTTTGTAATAAAGAATTAACCGACTATTCGTGGCGCTTGATTCGTTATTACACTTACAAAGATGCGGATTTTTGTTTATGACAATGGATTATGTACCATTATTGGCGTTTAGTTCGATATTACAAATCCTAGTGTGGGATTTTTTTTAAGAAAATAAAAAATGTCGCTTAATACAGGCATTCAAAAACAGCTTTTTTTTAAATTTTTTTTACAAAAAACATATTTTTATACATAGATTTGCGCCCTAGCTGCAAGATGGCACTATTATCTCGATTTTGGACTTTTGGCGGTTAATCCGTTATTACATAACGCGGTCCAGTTTATGTAGTGCTATATTTTTGTGCAGTTTTAATCAATAAAGTTCACCCTAGTACCAAAACCAGTGTTTTAAGTATAGTAGAAGTGTGGTCGTTCTCTCTGTATTACCAAACTTCGTCTGCTCCGATGGGGAAAGGGCGTGCCTAGAAATATCGAAGGAAGAATTACAAAAGCCGAATACCAGCTATATTTAAAGCACCCTACTACCCCAGTTTCTTTTTTTTTACTTATGTACCGTCTTTTTATTTGATCCTGGACAAATAATTGTTTCACTTCTTTCTTCTAATCAGATCACACTTTTTTCTTTTATTTCTTTATTATCTGTATTTGCAATCTTAGTTTCGGATGTATGTAGAATTACTAAAGACCATCTTAGGGTTCTGCAGATTGAAGGGCTTTTAGAACATTTTTGTCTAAACAATCTACTCCTATATATTGGTTATATTAAAGGTCGGTACACATATGCGAGCCGAACTGTTCGCGAACTGCTTGCGATTAGTTTTTTTAATATATTTATAGCAAACTCATCACAAACTTATCAAGATCCATGACAAGCAACGAATCATCTACGAACTAACTTGTGTTTAATAACAGTTTTGTCTGTGTATGTGGCATTAGATAGAAAACAAAGTGTTTTAATTTTCGCCTGCATTTTACCCGATTTTCGCGTGGTGCAGCGAACATTGAAAGCTGAGTGAGTGAAAAAGGTAAGGTATAAACTGTGCCCTACCTAATGCAAGAATAATATAAGTAAAAACGGTAAAAAATAGTATAAAATACTAAACGGACAAATAAAAGTGAGGTTAACAGCTAACAGATAAGCTTATAAACACTGGCGAACGCTGGTCAAATTTCAAGCGGTGTTGCCGGATTTAAAAAAAATAGAAACACCTGCCGAAAAACAAAAGCAATTTTGGTGCGTGGATAATTGGGCATACCTCCTCGTGGTTGAAACAGGTGTGCCCAGTTAACGCTACGTACAAAATGGCTGAGAACGAGTATAGTGTGGACGAAAAGACAAGAAAAAGAGGAGATGAATCGGAAGATGAGGCAGACGATAGCAGAAGTAAAAAAGTACATCGGTCGCCTGGGAATGATAGGCAACTAGAAAAAATATTGGAGAGCCTAAATATTATCACAATGGAAATAAGGGAACTAAGAGAAGAGCAAAAAGAGTACAGAGCGGAAATGAAGGAACTCAGACAAGAAAATGAAAAGCTGAAACAGGAAAACAGAGAAACCCAACAAAAAGTGGAAGAATTGGAAAATAAAATAGACAGAATGGAAAAGGACAAAAGACGAAATAATATAATACTGCAGGGAGTAGACATGGATACCTACGACCAAAACATAACAAAAGATAACGTCCAAGATTTTTTATGCAATGCACTAAAAGTTGAGACAAAAATAAAAAGCGCAAGAAAAATTGGAAGTAAATCCTGCTTGATTGAGCTCGAAAATGCAACGGACAAAGAAGAAATTATGAAAAATAAAGGCAAATTGAGAGACATAAAGGGAAAAGAAATATATATTAATGACGACATGGACAAAAATGAACGGATGATACAGGGTAAAATCAGAACGAAGGCAAAAGAGGCTAAATTGGAAGGAAAAAACGTCAAGGTAGGATTTCAAAAAATAAAAATAAATGAGGAGGTATGGACATGGAATAAACATCAGCAACAACTCTTAAAAATAGAAAACCAAAACAGAAACCAAAAAAACTAAACGACGTAAATGAAACGGTAGCAACAACGGCAATGGACAAGGAGACGATTGGGATTAAAAACAAGAAAATGAAAACTAATTTGGGAACATGGAACGTAAGAGGCACTTATGAAACTGGAAAACTTAAAGAATTAATTAGAGAAACAAAAAGATATGAAATAGATATATTAGCTTTACAAGAAACAAAACAATTAGACACAGAAATAGTAGAAATAGATGATATAGTATTTTTTAAAAGTGGGGGGAATAACAGATTGCTAGGAACAGGCTTTATCATACAGAAAAGATGGAAAACCAGAGTGATGAATTTCAAGCCGATATCAGATAGAATGTGCACAATCAGGTTAAAAGGGAATCAACGAAACATAAGCATAATAAATGTACATGCACCAATAGAAGACGCCACCGAAGAAGACAAAGATGCATACTATGAGCAACTAGAGAGAGAATATGACAGATTACCAGCATTTGATATCAAAATAGTAATGGGAGACTGCAATGCTAAAGTGGGAAAAGAGGATATATATGAAAATATAACAGGAAAATACAGTAAACACGATGTATCAAATGATAATGGTCAACGAATTATAGGTTTTGCCACAGAAAGACAAATGGTAATAAAAAGCACATACCAACGCAGAAAAGATATACATAAAGGAACGTGGATTTCCCCTGACAAAAGGACAATAAATCAAATAGACCACATATTAATAGAGAAGAAGCACGCCCATAATATAATAAATATAAAAAGTATGAGAGGAGCGGAATGTGACTCAGATCACTTTTTGGTAAGAGCAGCCTATAGAATAAATGCTAATATAAAGAAAGACAATCAAAGGGACAAAGAAATCAAAAAACAATTCAACACAGCAATACTAAAAGATAATATGACACAGAAGAAGTACGAACAACAAATAACCGGCAGACTAAACGAAGAACCAGAAACACTAGACCCGGAAGAAAAGTGGGAAAGCATAAAAGAAGCAGTTTTAAACACCAGTAAAGAAATATTAATTAAAGGTAATAGAAAACAAAAAGCAAAACAATGGTATGATGAGGAATGTCAAAAAATAGCAGAAGAAATTAGAAAAATAAGAATAAAAAACTTAAGAAATAATAGTGACATTAGCACACAAGAATATAGAGAATTGAAGAGAATTATGAAGAGAACATGCAGAAATAAAAAAAGAAAATACAACGAAGAAAAACTCAAAGTGATAGAGGAAAAATTCCAAAAAAAGGAAATAAGATCCTTTTACCAGGAAACAAGAAAAATGGAAAGGGGATATCAGAAACATAACCCATATATGAAAAATGAGGAAGGAATATTAATAAATGAACCCGGGGAAATAATGAGAAATTGGCAAACTTATTTTACACAACTTTTAAACAAAAACGAAGAAGAAAGGGGAACAATCCAGGAAATTGAAGATGACCATATAGTAATAGAAACACCTACGAGGGAAGAAATAGAAAATGAAATAAGAGGGCTAAAAAACAATAAAAGTCCAGGAATAACGGAAATATCGGCGGAAATGATAAAGGCAGGAGGAAAAAGACTACACAAGGAGATACATAGCCTGATAAAAAGTATATGGGAAACAGAAAGAATGCCAGGAGAATGGACCAGGGCAAGGATATGCCCCATACATAAAAAAGGTGATAAAATGAGATGTGAAAATTATAGAGGTATCGCGTTGCTAGAAGTCGTGTACAAAATATTGACAAACATCTTAAGAAAAAAGCTGAATCAATACACGGAAAAGATATTGGGCGAATATCAGGCAGGATTCAGAAGTAATAGGTCGACGACAGACCAAATATTTGCGTTAAAAGAAATCCAAACTACGTGCTACGAACATAAAATAGCAGTATACGTCCTGTTCGTCGACTTTAAACAGGCCTATGATACGGTAAAGCGGCAACAGATGTACGCACTAATGAAAGAAATGGGCATACCAAGTAAAATCGTCAGGATGGTAAAGATGACTATGGATAACTCCACAAACGAAATAGCATGGAAGGGACATAAATCAAATAATTTTGAAACAAAGGAAGGATTAAGACAAGGAGACCCACTATCAACGACTCTTTTTAATGTAATACTGGAAGGAATAATCAGGAAAAGTAAAATAAGCACACAGGAAACGATTTTTAAAAATGGCCACCAATGTATTGCATTCGCAGATGATCTAACATTATTATCGACAAGTAAGAAAGAGCTAACAAAATTAATGAGCAATATAATAAAACAAGCCAAACCTTTTGGTCTTCTCATAAATAAGGAAAAGACAAAATACATGATAATGGGAGAAACAGATAAAGAAAATGAAGACAATTTCACATTGGAGATAGAAGGAGAAAATGTATGCGCATTTAAAAGAGTTTCAGAATTTACATACCTGGGTGTAAAAGTAGATGAAAAGGGACATGGGGAAGGGGAAATAAAAGCAAGAATAGCAAAAGCAAACAAAAAGTATGGAGCATTGCGTCCATTAATGAAATCCAAAGATGTGTCAAGAAAAACAAAAATAAGAATCTACAAAACAGTTATCAGACCTACAGCTACATATGCATGTGAAACATGGGTGCTTAAAAAATCAGAAATAGACCTTTTAGAAAGATGGGAGAGGAAAATACAACGAGCAATATATGGAGGCGTGAAAATAGACGGTCAATGGAGAAGAAGAAATAATAAGGAACTTGAAGAACTATATAATGAACCAAAAATAACGACGGCAATCAAAGCACAGAGAATCCGATACTTAGGACACATAGAAAGAATGGGAAAGGCGAGAATGCCAAAAATGGTGCTATTACGTAAGCCAATACAAAAAAGAAGAATAGGAAGACCAAGAAGGAGATGGAAGGACAGCGTATATGAAGACTTAAAACAAAGTAATTTTGTAAACTGGAAAGAAAAAGCTTTGGACAGAAAACAATGGAAGGAAGTGGTGAAGAAATGTATGGAAAGACTATAATGTTAAGTGTAGTATTAAGTGTTTTATACAAACAAATGTAATATTGTATATATTATAGTAGTATAGGATATAGCATTATATATAAATATGTAATAGTAATTGTAAGGAAAAATTAAATCTTTCAGCCCTAGGCCTTCACGGCCTGTTGAGCTTAATAAATAATAAATATTTGTCTGTGTAGGAGTGCAAGCGTGGTGTGTGCTTATCCTTGGAGTGCAAGAAAATTGACATATTGTAATTTACATACTTAATTTTATTATTTTTAGTAGTAATTGTATAAAGTTTCTAACAATTAAACTACATTGAAGCTAGGAACATCGAATACCCTTTGTGTTGGTCCCAAAACCCGACAGAACGTGGTTGGTGACGAGCTGCGAACTAACAACTCGCAAGTTGTTTGTCCTGCCGTACGAATGTAGGATTCGCAAACAGTTCGGCTCGCATATTATATGTGCACCGACCATAAGACATTATCTGTGTTTTGTTATTGAAATTAGTGCATTTTTGGTCATGAATTCAAGAAAACAAGATAGGTTTACCAATTTCCTCAACGTAGGAGATTATTGTACATTATGTCTGTGGCTAGTATGTAGGTGTATATAATAGACCTGGATCCGGCGTACCAAAAAAAGTTGATTAATAGCAAGCTGAAAATTTGTTAATAGCTTACCGGTGTCTAGTCGGACAAACTTTAATGTACGGGAAAACTGGAACAGGGAAAGTTTTAATTGTGGAACAGTTTAAAAATTTGGAACGTCAGATTACGAAAACGTTCCATGTATTTTGTCGGACAGAACTTCCAATTGATTTGTTACCATTTCATTAAACTCTCGTGCAAAAATCAGACTGGTGTTTATCACCAACTGAGCATTTTAATGAGTGGAACACGAAGAACATATCAAATTACAATAATCATGTTGTTTAGTAATAGCAGTCTGATTTTTGCATGAGAGTGTAATGAAAGGGTAACAAATTAATTGGATGTTCTGTCCGACAAAATACATGGAACGTTTTGGTAATCTGACGCTCCAAATGTTTAAACTGTTCCACAATTAAAACTTCTTATGTTCCAGTGTTCCCATACATCAAATTTTGTCCGAGTAGACACCGATAAGCTATTAACAAGATTAAAATAAGTATGTAGGTTAATAATATATAAAACAAAGTATGTCCAAACTTACCTCAAAAAGGAAACCGACTTGTTTTAACATTTTACGTGTAAATTTAGGAACATGTGAAATTCTTAAATCTCTGTAATCGATTAAAATTAGATTTCCCACAGAATTATCTTCCCATATTTTAATTTCGTAAAAATGGGTTGCCGCAGTTGTTGCACTATTCGAATTAAACTCTTCTAAAGTGGGAAGAATCTTTGCTATCAAAACTCTGTGAAGATTTGGTGTCATATGTGGTAGTATGGCTATAGACCTATAAAAATTAATTTATAATTATTATACTATTATTAGAAACCGTTTAAAACATTTTTCTCAAAGACAAATATCTAATCTAAATTATAAATTAAGCAACAGGGATTCAGTTATTACATAAAAAAATCTAAAAGTTTAATGGTAACGACATTGATTGCAACATCTCAGTCATTTTAAGAACTAAAGTATTCTTGATTTGGAAATGCCTAATAGTGTAACGTTATAAACGTCACATGTTTGCTACTTTATTTTTAAATAATGATTTTATTGTATTTTCTTTCTTCTTCTTCTTGTAGTGCCTATCCGTTTCGGATGTTGGCTACCATCATGGAAATCTCTACTTTGCACACTGCTGCTCTAAAATGATTTGTGGTTGTGGTGTTGAACCACGTACGTAGATTTTTCCGGCAGGAAATCCTTCGCCTTCCTGGTCCTTGCTTTCCTTCCACTTTTCCTTGCAAGATTAGTTGCAGCAGTCCATATCTTTCACTGTTCCTCATGATGTGACCGAGGTATTCGATTTTGGCTGTTTTTATTGTGATTAACAGCTCTTTTCCTTTTTGCATTCCCAGCAAAACACCCTGATTAGTAATGTGGTCGGTATAAGATATCTTCAGAATTCGACGATAAAGCCACATTTCAAACGCCTCAATTTTCTTGCAGGTGGCGTCTGTGAGAGTCCACGACTCAACTCCGTACAACAGTATAGGAAAGACATAACATCGTAGTAACCTGATTTTTATGGGTATCGACAAGTCATGACATTTGAATAACTTTTCTGCAAGGGAAATGCAGATCTTGCTTTCTCTATCCTACATTTAATTTCTATGGAATGATCCCAGTTTTCATTGACGTTCGTACCAAGGTAGGTGTATGATTTTACTCTTTCTATTTGTTGACCGTTCACACTGATTCGTCCAAATTGCTGTTCCCTCTTAGAGAGCATCATACATTTTGTTTTCTTAGTGTTTAGCGAAAGACCGTATCTCTGACTGACTTCTGCGATTCTGTTCATTAACTCTTGGAGGGCTTCAGCACTGTCAGCGAATACCACTGTGTCGTCTGCGTATCTAATGTTATTGATACATTCTCCGTTAATTCGAATTCCGGCTTCAACATTGTCTACTGCTTCTTGAAAGATTTCCTCAGAGTAGATGTTAAACAGCAGTGGTGATATTGTACATCCCTGACGGACCCCACGTTTGATTTTGATATCTTTGGATTCTCCTGCCTCCGTCCGGATAGATGATGTTTGATTCCAGTACAGATTGCTGATAATCCTTAAATCATAGGTGTTTATTCCAATATTGTTTAGTATCTCCATCAGCTTGTCGTGCTTTACAATATCGAACGCTTCATGGTAATCAATAAAACATGCATAAATATCGCAATTTACGTCTCTACAACACAGTTCGAATTCATCAGTCTAATAGTGCGGACATAAATTCGTGTGCTGGTATTTTTACTTTTTGTTGAGATAAGTATATTACCTGCTTATTATATTTTAATTGATATACCTAGTACCTATTTCAAATATTGATTCTTGTTTATATTTAAAAGTTTTGTTTTGATTGGACGATTTATATATTTTATTAGAAGTATTGATTGAAAACATTTCAAATATTTTATAAACTATGAGGGAAAAACGGGCGGGAAACCGCCCGATTTAAATTTAAATGATTTTCCGAACAATACTAAAAAATAAAATATTGATTCTACTCATAACATTATTGATTTAGAAAATTGTTATAGACCAGGCGAAAAAGGTCCTTATTTTGTGTTCGTGGAAAGTAAAGAAAAACATATTGAAAGGCTTTCCCAATTAAAATTGGTCACTATATACTCCCTGATAAAAAATTAAGTAAAGAAGTGGAGGATATAAAATCAGTAGGAATAAACCGCGTGAAAGTTATATTTAAAACTATGGAATCGGCTAATTCGCTAGTTAACTATTATGTCATAAATCAAAATAATTTAGTAGCATATATTCCTAAATTTTATACCCACAAAAAAGCCATCATAAGAATGGTCGATACTACTTTCTCCGAGGAGTACCTACTAAAAGCCATAATTTCCAATAAAAAAATTGTAAGCGTTCAAAGAATGAAAAGAAAAATTATAGACTCAGATGGAAATTCCAGTTTAGTTAATAGATAGATAATTATAGTACAATTACTGGGCAATGAAATCCCACAAAACATACAAATTAATCTTTGTAACTTTCAAGTAGAACCTTATATACAACCGGTTGTCCAATGCTTTAAGTGTTTGCGTTATGGCTATTCGGCCAGACAATGCAAATCTAAAGATAGCAGATGCAAAAAATGCACAGGTTTGAATCATCTGGAAGATGAATGTCAATAAGATAAGGTTTGTATTTACTGTAAAAACAATGAACACATTTCAGTCTCCCGTAAATGCCCTGTTTTCACAAAACAAAAACAAATTAAACCTATTATGGCTCAGGAAAACATTTCCTTTAAAGAAGCTGAAAATATATATGTAAATCCTTCTTATGCTAAAATTATTACGAATAACAGGTTCTCGGCATTAAATAATATTAATAACTTTCCACCATTGCCTGAAATAAGGAAAACATCTTCTCATAGTTCTTCAGCCGTATTAACGAAACTCTTTATCAAAACAAATATTCCTACTTCCAAAAAACGGAAACCTTCCCCACTATCTCCCACTACAGAAATGTCACCAATAAAAAAACCCCCCAATTAAAATTAAATGCTAATACTGTTCTTCTTCCTAATACTTATAGGGACGAATACATGAACTGTAAAGAAAAGTCAGTACTTATACTATCTACATTCGTTAAACAACTTCAAAAAAATTTTCCGGCTAGCCCAGTTACTTTTGCAAAATCAGATAAAAAAGAATTTGTTAATAATATGTTTAATACCGACAATCACACAGATGGAATGGACTTTAATATTAGTGGATATGAATCCGAATATTAATAACCTTCCCGATTCCTAACCATAATATTACAAAAGAAAAAGTATGTATTTTGCAGTGGAACTGCAGATCTTTAAAAGCAAATAAAGCAAGTTTAATTAATTTTGTTAACAGTACAAATATTGACATCATTGTTATATCAGAGCTATGGCTTGAGCCTGACGAAAACTTTTTCTTAAGAGGGTTCAATTTAGTTAAAAAATGTAGAGTTGATGGTTATGGTGGCGTAGGTATTTTTATAGCGCAAGGGCTCGGTTTTAAAGAGGTTAATATCATTCAGTCGTTAAACAAAGATTTAGAAGTTTGCGCAATTACTTTACCTTCTATAAATTTATCAATAGTGTCTATTTACCGACCACCTGACGTGGTTGTCAATTTTTCCGACTGGTTACAATTATTTCAGCAGTTCAAATCCCATACTCTTTTTTGCGGAGACTTTAATGCGCACCATGATAGGTGGGGACTTATACCTGATGACCGACATGGTAAAATTTTAGTAGATGCAATAGATCATCTAGACCTTGTTGTATTAAACGATGGTACTCCCACTAGAATTAACTCTAGTGGAAACCATTCAGCTGTTAACATAGCATTAACCTCTCATTTTTTAGTTGATAAATTAACTTGGACGGTCTTAGATGACACTATGGGATCGGACCACTACCCAATAACTATCGACATCAAAATTAACCCTTCAAATTTTTCAATAAACTGATCTACTAAGTGGCATGGCACATGCGCAGACTGGGAATTATTCCAAACACTCTTAGGAAAAGATGTTACCCAGTTACTTACTGAAAATAACACAAGTAATGCATCATCATTTTTCGAAATGATTTCCAATGCAGCGACTCGGTCTATACCTGTTAAAAAATCTTTTACTCCCATTTCCCCTAGACCAATTTGGTGGGATCCAGGGCCGGATTTAAGGGGGGGCAGCCTGGGCAGCTGCCCGGGGCCCCCATATTTCGGGGGCCCCACAAAGCCCCAAACATAAGAGGTTCATTTAAACAGATATTAACAGGAGATAAAGGAACTCGACAATGTATGACAAGTATAAAATGAAGGAGCGTAGGAGTGATAATATAATTGTTTATGGTTATGTTTTTCACCTTCCACCGGGTGAGTGTATCGCTTCGTTTGTAAATTGTTATCTAGTGTTCGTACACATTTTACTCACAGAGGATTTTGTGATTGGAAACATGCAGATAGTAGGCTTATGGATCACGAAATGTCTAAAGCACACGAAAGAATTGGGCGTATTGATACTGAAATAGCAAAACAGGCCAAAGAAATAAAGAATTATTGGAAAATGGTAACTCAAAGATTAATTTTAGTGTTTAGTGAACGAAATTTAAGCGAATTATCGAGTTCATCACAAAATGAAAATTAATTGGGAATACTCTAGTTATTAGCTGAATATGATCAATTTTTGAAGCACCGTATTTTAAAAAAATATTCAAATCCTGGAAGCGTGCTGTCAACTATCTTTCATCAACCATATGTGAGGAAATTGTACATCCGATGGATCAAAACGTATTAAATGAAATATAAGCCAAGAACTTCAAATGTACTGTAACGAAAGAGTTTCGAATCGGCGCAATAAACAGTCCCCGGCTTGGGAGAATTCCAACCGTCGGAATAACAGTAGCCGTGACGTCACAGAAGCGACGGCACTGTGAGTGAAGATCTCCAGAATATTCATTAGGCCGAGGGATATGTAGACATTTTGAGAACAGGACCTATTGGCTATTTAAGCGGAGCGCGCTGTTATTAGAGTTTAGTTTTAAGCTAAAAGTTGTAAAGTAAAGTCTGTAAAAATAAATTCGTCTGTACTGTTATATAAATAAAATCGTATATAAATACGAACCGCTTGTTTCTTTGTAATTATAAGTTATTACAGTAAATAACCGCTACAGTACCAATTGCTAAAAGAAAAGAATATGAATGATGCTTTTCCAAATGTTGAGGTGACACTTTGTTTATATTTAGTTCTGATGCGAACTAACTGCAGTGGTTAGAGATCATTAAGTTAATTAAAAATGGACTTCGGTCTATGGTGCGCCAAGAGTGTCTGAATCATCTCTCTACAATGAGCATTGGTCACGATGTCTTAATGCAACTAGATATGTCCCACATAAACAAGAAATTTTCAATTAAAATATCTCGAAAAGTTCCCGGACTTTAAACATACATCTTACTATTATTTTGAATATATTACCGTAACAAGTTACAGCTCGTGTACTTTTTATAATTTAAAATTATATTTATAAAAGTAGATCAACATCTTTTTAACGGTAGGAAGTAGGGCCCCCACACCAATTCTGCCCAGGGGCCCCCACTGCCTTAAATCCGGCCCTGGTGGAATCAGGAATGTAGTAAGAGGTAGAAAAACGGAAAAAGGTCTTAAAAAATTATAGAATTCAGTCCAATTATAATAATTATCTAGTTTATCAAAACGTAGCTGCCCAAGCTAAACGTTTATTTAAAAACAAACAACGTTGTAGCTGGATTAACTTCCTAAATAAACTTAATAAAAATACACCACTGACTGAAATTTGGAAGTTGGTTAAAGCTGTAAATCACAAAAATTTTCATTGTCTCAAAAAACCTCTTCCCAAAAAAATTAATAGAGGAAATGCTAAATAAAATAGATCCTCCTACTGCTTCTAACTTCGTGGTAAAATCATTTAACAAATTCCCATTTAATCATGAAGATGAATTTTATCTACTTCTTTCACAATGGACGAATTGGATTTAGCGATGAAAAATAGTCGGAACACAGCTCCCGGGTTAGATGGCTTTACTTATAAAATAATTTATAACTTACCATATTCTGCTAAATTTTTTCTTTTGCGATTATTTAATGACTGGTGTAGGAACCAAAAATATTCTGACTGCTTTAAAAATATTAAAATTTGTCTCTTCATTATACCGCCCAATGTCGTTAATATCCTGCGTGACCAAAACATTCGAAAGATTAATTTATAGACTAAGAGCCGCTATAGGTGAAATTTCTTAATCATTTTAGGCACGACGGGACCCTATAACTTAAATAGTAGAACCTAAAAGAAAACGTTTGAACACTGTGCCGTCACTTTTCAGTGGCACATGCGTCGACACTGGCGCATCAAACTTTCCACTTATGGACGGGATAAATAAATTAAAAGTTACCCTCCCTTACTAACAGAATTAATTTTTTTTTTATTTTTTTAAGTTCTATGTGATTAACACATAGGATTCAGCGTAATTTTAACCCACCACCCCCTTCCCCCTGCCCCCACCATCAAAAACTTCATTTTTCGTTTTTATTTTCTTTGGTGGGATGCAATCAATTTTAAAATTTCAAAAAATTCACACGCATAGCTGAGGCTTTTATAAAACATGCCTATTTTTTTATAGATCTATAGGTAGAGTGTACATAACCTCAAAAAATTAAAGGAATTTTTTTTTCAAAAAAGCGTATAACTTTTTTTGAGGAATAGCTGCAGGTCTAATTTTTTCTTAATCTTGTGTGTTTTATTAAACACTATATTTTTAATTTTTTTCAGATTTTTCCGTAAGGATCCCCACCTTCAAAAATCCGAAAAGCTGTTTTTGGGGGGTTTTGGGGATTTTCCCTATTTTATAGACTTCATAATATAGCAAATCAATTTTGTTTTTATAGGTTATATGTAACTTGAAGTAACTGAGTCCTTTAGAATGTTTAAAAATCAGAAAAACCCGTTCAAACCCCTCAAAACCCCCTTAAAAAACAGTTTTTTGGATTTTTGAAGGTGACCAGCGTTACAGAAAAATCTGAAAAAAATTAGAAATATAATGTTTGATAAAATACACAAGACTAAGAAAAAATTAGATCTGCAGCTATCCCCAAAAAAAAGTTATATATCTTTTTCCAAAAAACAAATTTTAAAAATTTTTTGAGGTTATGTACACTCAACCTACAGGTCTATAAAAAATAGACGTGTTTTATAAAAGCCTTAACTATGCGTGTGAATTTTTTGAAATTTTAAAATTGATTGCACCCCACCAAAAAAAAATAAAATCAAAAAATAAATTTTTTCATGGTGGGGGCAGGGAGAAGGGGGTGGTGGGTTAAAATTACGATGAATTTTATGTCTTAATCACATAGAACTTAAAAAATGAAAAAATTAAATTCTGGTAATGAGGGAGGGTATTTTTTAATTTATGTATCCCGTCCAAAAGTGGAAAGTTTGATGCGCCACTGTAGACGCATGTGCCACTGAAAAGTGACGGCACAGTGCTCAAACATTTTCTTTTAGGTTCTACTATTTAAGTTATAGGGTCCCGTCGTGCCTAAAATGATTAAGAAATTTCACCTATTGCGGCTCTTATGCCTGGTTGCACCAACAGATCTTAAGTTGCAGATTAGCTAAGCTCTACTTATAAATAGGGCCTCCTTGAGTATCACTTGAGTTGCACCATAATTTTAGATTCTTACCTTATTATCAATTATATCTCTTATTATATTATGGTATTCTTATTGTAATATATTACAACTGTATTATATTAATTCTTATGATATTCTCGACTTAAGCTTAAGATCTGTTGGTGCAACCGGGCATAAGTCTATTAAGTTTAGATTAGAACATTTTGTGGAATATAGATCCCTATTACCAAGCATTCAATATGGTTTTCGCAGAGGAACGAGGAACAATTGATGCGGTGAGTCACTAAAGACCGCGTCCCACCATCAAATAATTTGATCAAACTTGACAGTTACTGACACAAAGTGACAGTTAGTGACGTCACATCCTGAGTGTTCATTGTGGATAATAATGAAAAATTTTAATTTTAAATAAATTACAAACAAGTTAGACAACTCAATACAAAAAATTTGATCAAACTAGACTGATAGTGAGAGCACAGATTTTTAGAATTTCAAAAAAACTGCAATTGTGACGTCACTTTGACGTACTTCCGCAGTTTGCTCAAACTGTTTGATCAAATTATTTGATGGTGAGACGCGGCCTTTAGTTTCAGATATACAAATAAATTTTTCCATAAACCTATATACATTATGTTTATTTATAGATCTAACAGGGGCTTATGATGTAGTTGACCTTTCTGCACTTGTTGCACAATATACTATTTCTTAACTAGTGCGGAAAGTGATATAGTCCGTCCGCTATATTTTTTCCATGCGTCACGATTCATTTTTAAACAAATTAAGTCAAAACATAAAGTGAAACGAACGTCGATGTGTATATACATTTTGTTTACTGTATACTATATAATACACACATCGGCGTACGTTTAACTTTATGTTTTGACTTAATTTGTTTGAAAATGAATCGTGCCGCATGCGGACGTGCATAGCGGACGAACAATACTTTCCCTCACGGGACTGTCGTTGGCCCGAACGACGCGATAACGGAGTTCGGACAAGCAGTCAAGTGTGAGAAAGTATCACTTTCCGCATGAGTTAGGAACAATATTTTTTCTGGGGCCGTACGTTTGGAAAAAGCCACAACAAATTATATCAATTATCAACGAGTTATATCAATTTTTATTTAGAAGTGAAAATACACAAATTAATACATTTTTTAACAAGGTTCTCAAAACCAAACTTTCAATAAAATTGGTTTCCATGACGACGATATTGGTTTCGCTGACGACGATTAAAAACCATTGTTATTTTCTACCGATTTGACTTTTGAATATTATGTCAAAATAATTATATTCCAACGAATTATCAGTATTGCACGAGAGCTCTAAAATTATCGATTTGTTTCCCGAGTGACAGTTTGACAAATTATCATGAGGGCAACAAGTCGATAATAATTTTAGAGATCGAGTGTAATTCGATGAGATTATTTCATGAATAAAACTGTCGTTTTAAAACATTTTAACTAATATTTTATTGATATCTTCACCTGAATATTTGCGAAACCTGTTTCTTGGTGTTCTCTGTGACAAGTTGTAAAACATTAATAATTGTGATTAATGCCATTGAATGTTTATTTCTGCGTAGTAACGAAGGGCATCTGAAGTAATGCTTGACGACGGGATATTATAAAAAATTATCGGGGTAATTACACAAGTGCATCAAAATTACTGATAATTTGGCTTGAAAGCGTGTTGCCTAAAAACTACTAGAGTTTATTTTCATATTTTGGCGAAAGAGCCCGACTCCGAAGGAGGAGGGATCTTTCGCCAAGATGTGAGAATGAACGAGAGTAGTTTTTAAAATGCAATACACTTGAAAGCTAAGTTATCTGATTATTTTGATGCACGAGTGTAATTTAGGGAGAAAATTACTTAAATAAAGTGAAACTATCAAATGAAGAAATAATAATTTTCTAAACAATTTATTTAACAATACAACAAAACCCAATATTAAAAAAACTTATAATTATTAAACACACAGTTATAATAGTGGTTTACATTATTTCCCGATTGTATTTTTTGGCTCAGTTTAAATATTAGCTTCTTTAATTATTGACTCCGCAGATTCAGGGCCAAAACGAGACAATTTTATAGAAAAATGTTTGCAAATATATGAAATACGAAACTTAAATATTAAATAAACAAAGCTGTTGTTAGTTTGTGGTTGTCAAATTCAACAATTATTAAAAACATGACAGTGCAATTTTCGATTTCTACTATGCAATTATCAGTAGTAATTGCACAAGAGCTCTAAAATTATCGAATTTTTCCCGAGTGACACTTTGACAGTTTTAATTTAATAATAACGAGCTGAAGGCGAGTGAAATTATGTCAAAGTGTTACGAGGGCAACAATTCGATAATAATTTTAGAGATCGAGTGCAATTTGCTGCGATTATTTCATGAATAAAACTGTTTAAAACCAAAATTTTATTGTAATTTATTTATGTAAGTACAAATTATGGCAGGGGAGCAAAGTATGCTAAATTTGCAGTCACTTGGGCGTTATGGGGACCTATTGGTTGTGATTATTAGGTCCTAAAGTCAAAAAAAGTTAAGTAAAATTTTCCATTTTAGTGGGCGCTTTCCATTTTTTAATCTAATTTTCCATTTCCAACAAACCTTTTTTCCAATTATAGCGCCATCTATCCATAATTCTAAAAAATGTCTCGAATAAAAGATGCTTATTTTTACGTAAAAAATCAAAATCTGCAATAAAAATTTGGGGGTCCCATTTAAAATTTTAAAGTAACCCCCACCCCGCTTCCGTGGGGGTCGTGTTTAGACCCATTCGATAGATTTTTCAAAAATATTTTGAAAGTGTATTTTGCAGTTTTTCGATTTGATGTTCATTTTGCGAAATATCGCGGGGTTTGTATTTAAAATTTTCAATTTACCCCCCAACCCTCTCCGTGAGGGGTCATGTTTAGTACCACTCGATAGATTTTTGAAAAATATTGAAGACGTATTTTTTAGTTTTTCGACCTGACGTTCATTTCGCGAAATATTCGCTTTTTTTGTGAAATTTTTGACCCACCCATTTCCTTACGCCCCACTTAAATCGTCAGATTTTTGAAATATACACTCTTTTGCATGTACTAAACTTACCTTATCTTAATCGGACAATTTCGGGTATTTTTAAGGATAGATTTTTTTTCGGGCCCCCCTTAACGAACTTCCCTGTGTTAAGAGCCAATATATGGAAGAGGTATATCTGCAGGGTACCAGGTTTCTCCCCATATGCTAATCTGACGCGCTCGAGTAACTGCAAAAATCCCCGCTCGGGCTCCCCTACCATTAGTACAATTAACGCACAGTTGTTATAAATATTTGACGGTTGAAAGTCATCACTTTTATAACTTTTAAAACATTAATTGTCATTAATGTCACTGAATGTATTTTTTCGTAGCAACGAAGGGCATCTGACGTAATATACTTGACGTCGGGATATTATCAAAAATTATCACTTTATTTTTTATTTCTGTAGCTTTCTATTGGCCAGAATCTCCTATGAATCAAATAATCAGTAGTAATTGCACAAGAGCTCTAAAATTATCGAATTTTTCCCGAGTGACACTTTGACAGTTTTAATTTCACGACCCGAAGGGTAGTGAAATTATGTCAAAGTGTCACGAGGGCAAAAATTCGATAATAATTTTAGAGATCGAGTGCAATTTGTTGCGATTATTTCATGAATAAAACTGTTCAAACCCAAAATTTTATTGTAATTTATTTATGTAAGTACAAATTAGTACAATTAAACACATAGTTGTTATAAATATTCGACGGTTGAAAGTCATCACTTTTATAATTTTTAAAACATTAATTGTCATTAATGTCACTGAATGTATTTTTTGACGACGGGATATTATCAAAAATTATCAGTAGTAATTGCACAAGACCTCTAAAATTATTGAATTTTTCCCGAGTGACACTTTGACAGTTTTAATTTCACGACACGAAGGGTAGTGAAATTATGTCAAAGTGTCACGAGGTTAAAAATTCGATAAAAATTTTAGAGATCGAGTGCAATTTGTTGTGATTATTTCATGAATAAAACTGTTAAAAACCAAAATTTTATTGTAATTTATTTATGTAAGTAAAAATTAATACAATTAAACACACAGTTATAAATATTTGACGGTTGAAAGTCATCACTTTTATAATTTGTAAAACATTATTCGTCATTAATGTCACTGAATGTATTTCTTCGTAGCAACGAAGGGCGTCTGACGTAATATACTTGACGACGGGATATTATCAAAAATTATCAGTTTAATTTTTATTTCTGTAGCTTTCCATTGGTCAGAATCTCCTATGAATGAAATAATCAGTAGTAATTGCACAAGAGCTCTAAAATTATCGAATTTTTCCCGAGTGACACTTTGACAGTTTTAATTTCACGACCCGAAGGGGAGTGAAATTATGTCAAGGTGTCACGAGGGCAAAAACTCGATAATCATTTTAGAGATCGAGTGCAATTTTTTGCGATTTTTTCATGAATAAAACTGTTCAAAACCAAAATTTTATTGTAATTTATTTATGTAAGTACAAACTAGTACAATTAAACACACAGTTGTTATAAATATTTGACGGTTGAAAGTCAACACTTTTGTAATTTTTAAAGCATTAATTGTCATTAATGTCACCGAATGTATTTTTTCGTGGCAACGAAGGGCATCTGACGTAATATACTTGACGACGGGATATTATCAAAAATTATCAGTTTAACCCTTAAAAGACTATGGTTGCCATATGGCAACCTATTTTCTCTATTAAAAAGCAGATGACTCATGCAGTTCTGAATAGTAAAATAAGTATATTTTAAGGTGTAGTACTGAAAGTTCAGTCTCAAGTTAGTGTTTGTTTGATTAACATCGTTGTGTGTATATCCGATTTTTGTTGGTGCAAGAAAATGTACATCAGATTTGTGTAAGTAACTTTTTAATACCTAATATAAATTATTTTTTGTTTAGTATACGATATCATTTATAAGAATATACTAGATTTTAAAAATGTTGCATTAGTTTGTCTTTTTCTTTTAGGGTGTAATTATTTTAGGGCGGGAAAAACTAAAATTGCCATATGGCAACCAGAGTCTCTTTCATTACCTATTATTGAATGTTTTTATTTTATTTTGGAAGAGGCTTTACTCTTGAAGAGGCGTTACAAATGGCGTACGCGGACGATTTAGATGTGGGGGAATCTACATTGAACCACCAGACAAATGAATTGACCGATGAAGATTCTGCTGATGAGGATAATGGTGGTATGGTAGATAATTTACCAGCAAGCCAATTACGAGCTCCAGCCGAGCTTCAGGTTCGCAATTCGAACGAAAAGGATTTTCCAATGGAGAAAATAGACGCTACCAAGGTATATTTTGAATTTTTACGACAAATATATGTAATAAAGTTTTATCGGAATTTTGCCGCTACAGAAAGTAAAAAGGTTTTCCCAAAAAGAAAAGAAGAATATTTTAGTTCCTAGACCATATGTTTTCGGTAAATACAATTTAGCAATGGGAAAGACAGATCTCAAGATCTCATGGACGAAACTATAGCCAGGTATAGAATAAGTATAAGGGGTAAAAAATGGCGGTGGTGCATTTTTTCTTGGCTTATTGATGTATCGATACAATATGCGTGGATTATTTACAAAAAGTCTGGCCACAACTGTACACAGCTACAATTTAGACGTGATATTGTAAAAGTAGCTTCTGCTAAGTTTCGAGATCCACCAAAAACTTTGGGTCGACCATCGTTAAGCTTATCATCCAGCACTAATAGTAGAGTTAGTGATGATATTAGGTATGATAATCTTAGCCATTTGTGGTATCTACTCCGGAAAATAAGAAAAAGAAATGTGCAAATAAAACGTGCAAGTCTATAATGAGAACGATGTGCTCTAAATGTAACGTTGGCTTATGCCCAGCGTGCAATGTGTAATTTCACACTAAATAATTTATAGTTTTTATTGTTATTCATAGTTGTAGTAATTTTTTATGTTTATTATAATATAGGTAGTAGGAAGGACTACGGTTGCCATATGGCAATCTTCTTTTTTTTATAAAAAATACTTAAATTGTTTAATTTTTTTATTATAATTTTAATATTTGTTCAAAATAAAACATAAATCACGAACTTTTTTTCAGCTTTTTAATAAAAAAAAGTCCGTCCTTTAAGGGTTAATTTCTATTTCTGTAGCTTTCCATTGGTCAGAATCTCCTATGAATGAAATATTCGCTGTAATCATACAACAATTATTAATTGTCGAGTAGACAAATGGGTGAGTGTAATTTTCGCTGTAATTTTTATTTATGTAGCTTTCTATTGGTCAGAATCTCCTATGAATGAAATAATCGCGCTAATTTCATTTAAACATGAACACAATATGAGATGAATTTGAAATAAATTAGTAAATAATATCTAAATATTAGTTTATTGCATACGCACCACTGCGGGAAAGTTCAACTTTCGGAAACGAAATGTCTGCGGGAAAGTGGCTGTTTTAGCACGGCCGTAGAAAAATAACAATTTACAACAAGACGTGCTTATGATCAAGATCAGCCTATCAAATTTCTTAAACATATTTCAGTGAGTGTGAGAGTCATTAAAGAATATAAACATTAAACAAATTAAGAATATTAATGAGTTTAAAGCAAACAATATTTTTTCTCCGAATTCGTTGTTTTTTTAGAGGTATAATAATTTAGTATCCGGTTTTTCACCGGTTATTACTATAAAAAAAAACCGGTTATAACCGGGAAAAAACAACCGGTAAAACCGGTTACTACGGAGTAAAAAACGGTTTTAGATTATAACCGGTAGGTTTTTCCCATCCCTAACTTAAACTAACTCTTAGATTAGAAGATCTTAAATAGCTTTAAGTGTAGGCGCCAAATAGAGGTCACAGTGGCCTTTTCAATTCTGATGGGCTAACCCAAGAATTTCTTATATTTTTTTGGCTGCTGATTACGAATTTCGAGGATGAGTTTCGATACGAGTGGTCAAAAATCATCCCTCGAAATTAAATAGCAGCAGCCAAAAATCCATAAGAAATGTTTGGGTTTGCCCATCAGAATTGAAACGGCCACGGTGACCTAGTGGGCGCCTAGACTATTTATTTAGTACTAGCTGACCCGGCGAACTTCGTACCGCCTTAGAAATAAATCAATAATTTTTCAAACTTCAATAAATAAAAATTAACAGAAAATAAATAATACCTAAAAAATATATGTATGTATTACCTAATATAAATTTATCTATTCAATTAATCCTGATAAGTAATATTTTTTTTCTACGAGCGTGCAAAAATGTCTACTTTCGCGCATGAATTTTAGTTTAGAAAGCTTTACTTTTCCGCACGCGTGTTACTTTTCCGCACGCGGTTTACTTTTCCGCACGCGGTTTTTACTTTTCCGCACGCGTATCCACCGTCATGGAAACCAAGATCGTCGTCATGCTAACTAATTATATTGAAAGTTTGGTTTTGACAACACTGTCAAAGAATTAAGTCGACTTTTTAACAATTTTATTATTATCAAATAAAAAATATGTAATTTTAATTATATTTATTTATTATTTACAATGTTTATATTGAACGTACAACTGAATCCTATACTTTTTTCTTTAAATATGCTGTTAACTTAAAATAATCGCCTATATTGACATTTTTTTCAATTTTTAATACTGACTTGAGCATGGAATAGCGGGACCACAAAGTATTTGGTTTGCAGATTTTGGATAGACTAATAAAATAAGCCAAAAACACTTCTTCTTTTAAGCTACTTACACTTTTTTCTTTACACCAACTCATAAAAATATTGTATTCTTTCTTGTACCTGTTTGCCGATTTTTCCGGTAACAAATTAAGATAATTGACAACGTCGAGGATAGATGGAGGTAGTTCTTCGTCACTTGATGCCATCTAAATCACTGAATTATTTTTTAATTTGTAAGTAAAGATAAATTTTAAAGTGTGTGACGTGCTTCTTGACAATAATTGCTTTGTTTGACATCGTTGCTATGCCTTTAAAATATTAAAACCTGCACATAACAGGTATTTAGGCACCGCATTGAATTTAATTCGGTGTTGTTAGATCGTCGTCATGTTAACCAATTATATAGAAAGTTTGGTTTTGACAACTTTGTCAAAGATTAAATTTGTGTATGTAGGTATTTTTATATTAATTCAATTAATTGATTAAGATTTGGTCATTTTTAAATGCTCGTAGAAAAAATATTGTTCCTAACTCTTGCAGAAAGTCTCTTTTCCGCACTCGACTGCTTGCCGAACTCCGCTTCACTTCGTTCGGTAAACTGCAATCGCGTGCGGAAAAGTATGACCTTCTGCACTTGTTAGGAAAATAACTATTGCGGTGCGTAAATATTAAACGATGGCGGTTTTTCAAGGCACGATTAATTTTCCTTGCCAGAAACATGGACACTCAAAGTTTTTTGCAAACTCCCAAAAAACTTGCGATTATAAACGTCACTGCTACGCTTGATACATACATCAACAAATATTTTGCTGTTTACTAAGTAAGAAGTGACACCGGTAGACGCCTTGCGGGGATAATTGGTCTAGTAATAATTGGTCAGTAGTTATCGAACACGGTTCTTCTTTTGACATCATAACTATGAATAAACTTTGCCTGTCTGACTGTGTCCTTCCATTTAGACCTCGTTTATGTCCTTCTTATCCATTTTCTTACATTGATAGTTTTCAGGTCGTCTTCTAAGTCAAACAACCATCTCGTTCTGGACCTTCCTTTTTTTGAAGGTATACTTCTTTATGCGCGATATGAGGGTGAATTTTAATAGGATTAAAACCTTTGATCCCGGCGCAGTCGCATTACAACTTTGTTCTGATTGGATGTTCAAATGACATGACAAAAATTATCCAATATGGCAGCTGTGGCACAGCTGTGGGACTGTGGTTTGGTTATGTATGGTTGTTGCGTTTTAAAATTTGTAGGAAGAGAAACAACAAACAAAAAGTTAGTTAATGGTTATACTGCCTTTTTAAATAGTTTTCATATTATATTTTTGGACTTATTAACATAGAAGAGATGATTGCTGCATGCCAATGTGAAAGCCCATCAAACTGTGACTAGTATGAGTGCCGCAAAATTACTGATAAAAAACCTATTAGCTCGAAGGCGTAGAGAACTCTGGATAACAACAATCAACCGCGACGATCTACGATCTCGCTTATTCAAAGCTAAAGAATCTTACACTGGTAAGTGTTTTAAAAATATTTGATCAAATTTTGTTATGATATTTGAACATAGCCACTTTGCACGATGCAAGTGATTGCGAAATTTATTAGTCGTTATACGGGCTCTGATTGGGTGTTGAGATGATCTGTCAATAATAAATAATTGTTCAATATGAAGGTAAACAAATGTATAATATATTAGTTTTATTGTTGTAGGACAGAAACAAAAAAGTTTATAATTGTAGTGATTTTTAAATAGTTTTTAAAGCAACAGGTACGTAATAATTTTAAATGTATCATAGGTACCTACCTATTTGAACCTACCAAAATACATAGTATGTAATATTTTATTTACATAATTTGATTACCATCAAAATTTCTATCAATATTCACCTAATATATTGTTTTCTTACTCTATGTTTTGTTGTATTTTTTCAATTCTAAATCATTTCAATTCAAAATCAAAATAATTTGATTTACATAATTCAAAAATGTCAAAAGTTTAATCCGTTTAGTTAGTCGATCTTCGCACATAATGACACACTGTCTCCGTGGCGAAGCGTTTAATGCGAGTGAACCCCAATACAACGCCAATACCAGCAGCGCTGGTAAGTTGGTCCGAATCTCAATAGAAACTTTTATTTTTTTATTTTTTTATATATTTTATGATTGTAAGTATATTTATTATATAATTTTATTTTCAGAAAAGACGTATTTAGTTAAAAAAATTTCCGACAATTAATGTTCAGAAATCATTTGTGGCATTTTTAATGTGTTTGTGTGTGTTTTATGCCCGATTTCACCAACGATACCTAAATATTTAAGAATTACCTAAGTGGGTTTAGGTACTTCCTAACTCTAAAACGGATTTCGCCATACGATAAGAATTGCCTAAACCGCTTAAGTATTACCCTACGGTAGGATACGTTTTTCGATCTCCCTAAACTTTAGGTATTACTTATCGTTGACAGTCAGGTTATATTTTTACAATTTTGACTAATGTAGGTACTTGTGACGTTTGTGAATAATTTGCTTCTTAGCTTAATTTTTCTGTTATTCTGTAATATTAGGTATATTAATTGTAATTTTTATTGTGTTTTATATTAATAATATAATATGTGTTGGAAAATATAGAAAATCATTTGGAGTTTTTTACAGGTCTATTGACAAAATTTTGTAGTCTACCTACTACCTAACAAACTAGTGTTGTGTTTCAAAATCCCATTCATGATATCACTAAAAGTGTGTCATTAAAAATTAATAATAAAAGATGTAATTTTCAATATATTATGTATTATAAAATAATTATTTCATTAACGACAATTCAACTAACTTTAATTTTTCGTCATATGTGTTTTTCGTTTACAACTCTTTTCTTTTCCTCCAGTTCAACGTACATATACAAATAACATACAAGACTTAACAAACGTAATCCACAAATAACTAACTACTAAATAAAATAAATAAATATCACAGTACAAAACTGAATAAAACCAACACAATGACAATTATTCGAAAAAGTAAGGTAATGTCATCTTATTCTTCTTTTTATCTATCAAAAATAGTTCAAACGCACCTGAATTAATACCTAGGAAAGAAATTCCTAGATAAGCAGTTCTTAAAGTTGTGAAACGCTATTGTTCTTAAGTATTGACTTAGGAAGTTGCTATCGATAAGAATTACTTAATAAGGCAACTGTTTAGGTATCGTTGGTGAAATCGGGTATTATTCTTTTATTTTATTTTTTTTTTATTAGAAAAAGAAGTCGCATCCACCAAAAGGTTATTAGCGACGGAACAAAATATAAATAACAAAAGTAAACAACTACAGATTGTACAGAATGTTTATGGATTTTAGATAATTAACTATATTGTCGCAGGAATAGTTTTGACCTAGAGCCTGTGGTAGAGCGTTTGGGATCTTGCAGCGCTGTCTTTCTTGGTCATATTTACTACAAACTATTAAAAAGTGTTCGACTGTTAATCGGACGTTACACTGATCGCATATAGGTGGATTACTCTTTGTGAAAAGGTAAGAGTGCGTTAACCTGGTATGTCCTAGACGTAAACGCGCAACCGCAATTTGTTCTCGTCTATTGCGCGACGATGGAAACCACTGAAACACATTATTTTTTATTTTATTTAACTTAGAATTAGATTGAGACCACTCATTTCGCCACAAACACAACACTTTATTTTTAAAATAAGCTTTTAAGTCACTGGAAACACACTTGTCTATCGGCTCCGAAAAATTACTTAAAATTGCCTCTCGTGCAGTCCTGTCAGCTTCTTCATTTCCTGTTATTCCGACGTGTGAGGGAACCCATACAAATTGAACGCTTCTTCCATGTTCATGAGCTTGGGAAAGCTGGTATTTTAGCAACTTTTCAAAAGGATGTTTCGGATTGCGGAAACAAGTGAAATGTTTTGAATTGTACAACTCATTGGTCTTTAAGTTTGTCTCCTGTAGACAAATAATATCTGGAGAATATTCAGATAAAAGAAGCTGTAGCATAGGGAGACGATGGAAAAATCCATCAATGTTCCATTGAAGTATCGAGTTGAATGTTGTTAACAGATTCGGAGTTAGATGATACTGAGCAATTATCTACAGAAGAGTCACTGTCTAAGTCAGAAATCTCTTTCCCTAAATGGTTAAGAAGTTTCTTTTGAAGTTTTGTAAACTTAGTTTTTGTAGATCTATCATTTGCATATTGATAGCTCCTTTGTAAAAGATAGAGTAAACCAGGCATATCAGTTGTAAATTCTTTAACGACGGTAATAGTGTCGGGGGAGCCTTGGACATTATCAATCAGTAAGGACAATTGGTGGTAATTTAAAACGAATGGTGGGGTATGATTATCAATAAAATTTTCAAGAGTTTCCCGTGTAGATGGGACTTTAGATGAGCGCGGTTTTTTTGGTTTAGAAGATTTGGGTTTTGCAAACAGATTTTGTGATGAAATTGCTGAGTCTGAAGGAGGAGTATCGATCTCACCAATACTGCGTTTTATGGAAGAACTTGCGTTTTCGCAAGTGCTATTAGAGTTTTCACTTAGCTGTTGTGGCTTTATTACCTTTGGAAGTACTGGAGCAGACTCATTGGTAATGACAGAATTTGAGCTTGAAGTTTTGATTGTAAGATTGGTTGAAATGGTTGTTTCGGAAAATTGTGGTGATGTATCAGTTTTATTTGAGTTTTCTGCAGTTGTATCTAATGGAAGAGGTGCTGATAGATTGGAGGATATTGCTTTAGGAGTTTGTGAAAACGGTATTGCCGCTGAATGTGGATGACTGAAAGTGTTGCTATGAATAGGAGTATTAGTAATTTCTTGGTCATGGAGATTTGTAGGTGTAGGTGATATGCTCGGATTTGATAATGCATAACTTGATGACTGCTGAGTGTTTGGTAACTTGTGTAATATACTTGTTGGATCTGTTTGATATGGTACTTCATTGTTTGAATCAATATGAGTTGATTCCGTTACTGAACTGTTATTGCATTGGGATGATATGTGTCCTGTATTTTTGCAAATAAAGCAGGTGAGTGTACCTTGTGACAAAAATATGCGGTAAGGTGTTTGGTCGAAATTTATTAGAATAGAATCTGGAATTGGTGATGTTATAGGGCTTACATAAACTTGCCTCCGAAAGCTCAATATGTGACTATATTCGGGAAGAGTTGAGCTAATTTTCAGAAATGTTATTGGGGAAATAAGCTTTAAACCTATATTCTATAATTCTTCAACTAATACTTGATGAGGAATTGACGGGCAGACACCAGACAAGACTAGTCTTTCTGCTGGAGAGACAAGTCTCCGTGCTGTTACAATTTCGCCGAGTACTTCTATAGAGCCATGTTGTTGCATGAAATTATCTACTACGGTTTTGTTTGCCAAATACATGCAGATTCTATTATGAGATAATCTAGATGAAAAAATAATATTTCTTGGGTTGATTATTGTGCCCAACGGAATTAAATAATCCTGCAGTTTAGCATTATCGATACAACTAAATACAATTGCTTGGGTCTTACTCGGAAAAGAGTTTGAAGCGGCTGATGCATAACTGTTTGTGATATTCGAACGTTGATTTACTGGACTGGTTAGATCGGAAGGTGTGTTTACATTGTGTGAAGTCATTTTAGCTGCGGTAGCGAAAACTTCAGTCCGGCTCTGGTAAGTGACAAACCAACCGCATGCTAGCTAACCTCACAAAATGATTGAACGGTGGTGAATATTTATTATTTGACGTTTTCTTTTCACAATAATAAAGTAATAATTACGTATAGATGACTTACGTAGTAATATCTAGTAGATAAACACTTTAATTTTAAAAAACTATTTAATAATACCACTTGTTTTTAGTAAAAACTAGGAGTACAATATCAGTACAACTTCACCATACCTTGCCAGGGCCGGTCTCTATTGTTTTATTATTTTAATTTTTGGCACTGTTTTAATAAAAATGTTTGAGAAGTAGTAAGTATAAATTAGTTTAATATTTAAATAAAATATAAATAAAAAGTATATTAATTTCGTTTATAATCATATAATCATATAATAGAAATATAACTTTTTACGTGCGTACAAAGTACACACACATTCTTTTTTTGTCAGTGTGTCAGTGTGTCAGTTTCTATTGTAATATTTTCGTTAGTCTTTTTGTATCTTCTTGTCTCTAGACATATCACAGCTATGGCAGTCTTTGACTTTTCACAAATCTTACAATATCGCACACTTTATTTAATTTTAATTCGTAATGTTAATTTAATTTCGTCCCGATCCCGACTCCCGCCCCACGATAACGACAAATTTGCTAAGGTCATCATATGATGATGAAATGCATAGTTTGCGAGTCTATAAGGTACGTACATACATACAAACATTCATTTTTATTTATATAGAAGAGGTAATATTTAGATGGCTATTAAAAAATAACTATTGGTAATAGAAAATTAAAAATTTAGCATTGACCATATATTTTATTTCTACATCATATAAAATTAGAAAAGAACAGTTTGTCCAAAAAAATAAAAAATGATTATGGGGGGACAAGCCCCCTTTTTACTTAGGTTGGTGGTACCAACTCAGAAACCATCCCGGGTTCATGTACAACAACTTTTATTTATTAAGGTCATCATATGATGAAATGCATAGTTTGCGAGTCTATAAGTGATTCAGTCAATTTGTACTCTACGCGCTCCCTAGTGGGAAAGTTTTGGGGTAGTTCTGATTTCTTTCATTGTATATGGATTTTGGGCTGCTGAATCCGAATATGAGGTTTGCGGACAAAATTTCTTGCCGGAACATTGAAAAAATCGCGAGAAAATCGAAAAATTTCAGCTTTTTTCCGCTTTTTTGTTCAAATCTCGAAAACAATTAACTTTTAGTAAATGGTCCGTTAACAGAAATTAAAGTACTTAAAATTATCTACAAATATCACTATTTACTTTTTTTTCAGACGAACCGTTCGGTCTAAAGTGCAAGTTGAAAATTGTCCATTTTTAACGGTCTCGGCAAAACCCACTTTTTACATTCCAAAACTTTAGTTTTTATTAGAATGCTGTCATTTGATAAATTTCTCCTAGTTTTCTGTACAAATAATAAATGTTAGTTCATAATATGAGTATGGTATATCTCTTCTCACAGCTTCCATGAATCCATTCCATCCTAAAATACCGAGAAAATATCTGCTTTTCCCTTAGAGCCACAGAATTAGAGCCACAGAAAAGCAGGCACAGATGGAGTCACAGTTTCAGTTGGTGTGAACATTCCCTTCGGATCTTGATTTCTGATAAACCTCGAGGTTTTGTCTTTTCAAAATGTATTAGTTGAACAGCTCTCTGACTTCCATAAACCTCAGGTGTGCGTTTAGTTTTTAGCCGAGGAACGGATTGGTTAGGAGCTATTGCATGTTTCGGTGCAATACAAGAAATGCCACCCATGACGTAAAAAGTGTGGTATCCGTCGATTTTATGTACGTTAACCCTTTGTCCCAACGCTGCATATATCGCACCTCCGCTAAAAAAAGAGTCACAACTAAAAAATCGCCATTATTGAGATGAACATGCTATAAGTATTAAAATAAGTCGTACTTTCTTCCATAAAAGGGTCACTCTTATATTTGAACTATTTACCGCGAGATGGCGATGTGACACTTTTGTTTTTTACAGGTTAGCTCAGCATGCATTCCTGTACAATGTCACCTTTGACTTTATAACAGTCGACACGTAGTGCTTAATCCTGAAAAAGTCACATTTAGAATTGTGACAGTTTTTTTGTGAATTATTAGTTATATCTGATTATTGCAATAAGTAAAATACTGTTCTTTTTTGTGTTGTGACAGTTTTTTCGAAATTGTAATCGTTAGGAAAGTACTTTTGGGTCGTGCGGAGTAGTGTTACATTTTGAGTTGAGCCAGTTTTTTTGAATATGTAAGTATATTTTTTTAAAATATTTTTGGAATATGACTGTTTTGCAGAACCGGCACATACGATTTTCAAATCCACTGATGTTTTTTTAATTATGACGCTTTTTTAGAATTATTGACTGTTATTTTCTTGTTTATGACTAAAGTCCGGATTATAAGCATTTTGCTTTTTTTACTTTTTTTGCTTATACAGGGTGTCCCGAAAAGATTGGTCATAAATTATACCACATATTCTGGGGTCAAAAATAGGTTGATTGAACCTCACTTACCTATATACAATAGTGCACAAAAAAAAAGTTACAGCCCTTTGAAGTTACAAAATGAAAATCGATTTTTTTTCATATATCGAAAACTCTCAGAGATTTTTTATTGAAAATTGACATGTGGCATTTTTACGACAGCAATATCTTAAAAAAAAATTAAGTAAAATTTGTGCACCCCATACAAATTTTATGGGGGTTTTGTTCCCTTAAACCCCCCAAACTTTTGTGTACGTTCCAATTAAATTATTATTGTGGCACTATTAGTTAAACACATTATTTTTAAAACTTTTTTGCCTCTTAGTACTTTTTCGATAAGCCAGTGCTTATCGAGATATTTTGAATATTTGTCGAATCCACCACATATTTGTATATGGTTAAGTACTGTTATAGAGACCTGTTAATAATCTGAAAATTTATTTATAATTTACATTTTTAGGTATATTTTGAAAAAGAAGCTACATCTCGATAAAAGGTGACTTATGAACAAAAGACTATGAGACACAAGTTTTAAAAACACTGTGTTTAACTAATGGTACCACAATAATAGTTTAATTGGAACGTACACAAACATTAGGGGGGTTTAAAGGAACAAAACCCCCATAAAATTTTTACGTAAATATATTGAAAAAGAAGCCGCATCTCAATAAAAACTGGCTTATCGAAAAAATACTAAGAGGCAAAAAAGTTTTAAAAACGTTGTGTTTAACTAATGGTACCACGATAATGAATTAATTGGAACGTACACAAAAGTTTGGGGGGGTTTAAGGGAACAAAATCCCCATAAATTTTTTATGGTGTGGACAAATTTCACTATAATTTTGTTTTAAGATGTTCCTGACATAGGAATTATACATGTCCATTTTCAATAAAAAATCTCTAATAGTTTTCGATATATTGAAAAAAATCGATTTTCATTTTGTAACTTCAAAGGGCTGTAACTTTTTTTGTGAGCACATTTGTACTAAGGTAAGTTAGGTTCAATCGAACTATTTTTGACCCCAGAATGTGTGGTATAATTTATGACCATTCTTTTCGGGACACCCATAAATAACAACCAACTACTTGTTAATAATACGATAATTAAAAATAAATGTAATTTAATGTTAATGTCCTTTATTCATATTTATATCGTTATATCCATGTTTAAATACAGGTTTTTTTTCTTGAACCTTGCTTATTTCATAAAAACTTTGCTTATTTTAGCGACATTTTTTTGCTTATAATAGTGCTTATTTTGACCTTCCAGTCATGCTTATAATCCGGACTTTATTTATGACTGTGTGTTATCCTCCCTAGTTTTTATTTATTATTATTTTTGTTGCAGCAAACAGGCTGGTTCCATAAGATGCAAAGTTCATCGAGTTCAAGGACATACAGAATTATGGCCCTTGCAAAGATAATAAAATCAGAGCGTTATGCACCAGATCAAGTGCGAAACTCAGGTAATCTGATATTGAATAATAAAAAAATAGCGTGCCTGAATAACAAAGTTTTTATTTTAGCTATAATAATGTTTCTTCTTTTTCAGAAATCTTAGAGAGACATCTTTTACAAGAGGAAAATGCTGCACTTGTTACTTATGATAATGCAAACTATGTTATAGCTACCGATAACGATAATGATCACCATTATGCACCAGATCAAGTGCGAAACTCAGGTAATCTGATATTGAATAATAAAAAAATAGCGTGCCTGAATAACAAAGTTTTTATTTTAGCTTTAATAATGTTTCTTCTTTTTCAGAAATCTTAGAGAGACATCTTTTACAAGAGGAAAATGCTGCACTTGTTATTTATGATAATGCAAACTATGTTATAGCTACCGATAACGATAATAATAAGCCTGGTACATCATTATTACGGGTTGACCTTTCACCAGAACTGAAAGACAACCTCCAAATCTCGGACTTCGTAAGCGATAATGATGATGATTCCATAAAAGATCCAAACTATGAATCAGATTCTAGTAGCTCTAGTTCGTCTTCCTCTTCTACATCAGACACTCCACTTGCGGACTCTCAAGCAGTAAATACTCCAGCAACAAGCATTCAAGTACCAGACGTTGAAGTTGTAGACACTCTAGAAACAAACTTACAAGCATCAGGACCTGAAGTACCAGATACTCAACTAGCAGACACCCAACCAGCAAACACTCAACAAGCAGACACCAGAATTACCGGTCCTAAAAAAAGAGGAAAAAAGCGAGTAGCAGTGGCAGAAAACTGGTGAAGTAACAACGCCAAGAAATTACGAAACTCTGGTCAAGCATATACCTCAAGATCTAAATCACAAAAACCTATTGTTGCCAGGAGTATCAGACCTGCTTGTGGAGATAAATGCCGGCTGAAATGCTCTAATAAAATAGATGAAAATACCAGGAAAGATCGGGCCCAATATAAATAGACAGAGAGATTTCATTCAAAAATGCATGAAACCAGTCAAACCAGCGTATAGGTACAGCAGTGCAGAGAGGCCTAGACAACATAATAATGCATACTATTTTCATATAAATAATAATGAGCAAGTTCGCGTAGGCAAATATTTTTTTATGGCTACGCTAGATATCAACAATCGAATTAAAAGGACGGTCGTTGACAAAGCTGAAAAAGGGTTTCAGGAAGTAGACTTAAGAGGTAAACACAAAAACCATAAAAAAGTGGATCCATCGATTAAAGACGGAGTTCGTGAGCACATTCGATCGATTTCTCGTATTGAGAGTCATTATCTTCGCAAACAAACCAATAGGGAATACATCGAAGGTGGAAAAAATTTAACTGATATATTTAATGACTATAAACAAAATTGCCAGGAAAACAATCTACCGCACGCAAATTTAGTGATGTTCTCAAAAATTTTTAACACAGAGTTTAACATTAGTTTCTTTATGCCCAGAAAAGATCGCTGTGAGTTGTGTGATGCATATGAAAATGCCATAGGAGAAGCCAAGGGAATATTGGAAAACAAGTATATATTACATTTGGAAGAAAAAGATTTATCGAGAAAAGAAAAGGACCAAGAAAAGGCGAAGGCTAATCCCAATTACATTGTATCAGTCTATGACTTGCAAGCAGTTCTTCCTACGCTGCAAGGAACTGTATCTGTTTTTTATTATAAATCGAAGTTGAATTGCTACAACTTCAAAGTGTCTGATTTGAAAACTGGCTCAACGGAATGCTACTTTTGGCATGAAGGGCACGGAAATAGGGGGAGTGATGAAATAGGTTCACGTGTACTTAATTTCATAGAAAAAAGAACTGGGTACTTCTAATAATGAAGCTCGGCTTGACTTCGTTTTTTTTTCAAATAATTGTTGTGGCCAACAAAAAAATAGATTTTTAGTTGCTATATATATTTATGCCCTGGGTAAATACCCTAAAATAGGTTCAATAAACCATAAATATTTTATAAGTGGACATAGTCAGAATGAAGGAGATTCTGTTTATTCAACTATTGAGAAGGCTGTAAAGAAAAGTTTAAAATCTGGTCCTATCTATGTGCCAAGTCAGTATGCACAAATCATTCGTTTGGCAAAAAAGAAGAAAGAACCCTACCATGTAAATGAATTCGGTTATTTGGATTTTTATCCGCTTAAAAAATTGTGTGACGATATAGGCATGACAGGCATAAAATCTTTGAAGACTACTGAAGTAAAGGTTTTTAAGTTAAATTAAGAAAATCCTACCACCCTCTATTATAAAACCTCCTACAAAGATGAAGAGTTCAAGCAAGTAGATCTCTGCCGAAGAAAAACCATACCATTCCAAGTACCTTACAACAGGCCTACAAAAGTGCACTTAGCATTAAAGAGAATAAGAAAAAAGACCTCTTGGATTTAGTAAAGCATAATCACATTCCCAGTTGTTATTCAGCATTCTATAACTCTTTGTAATAATAAATACAAAATTTTTTCTTTGTGTATATTTTATTATACTCTAACAACGTGATTTTTAAGATGATAATATCTTGTTCTAAAGAAGTGTCACAATATCGGCATGTTTCTATTTTTTCACTAAGAACTGCAAAAATTTAATTTTCTGAGAAAAATAATGCACCAATAACACAGCTAATATATTCCCATTTACAATAAAATAACATATCAGCTTGCATTTAGTCATGGAACTGACAAATAAATGTTCAACTGAACTAAAATCTTTAACATCGATTTTCTCAAAACAACCTTTTTTGAGTTGTGACTCTTTTTTAGCGGAGGTATATATGTTTTTGAAAAAGTGGGTCTGTATTCCCAGCCGCCGTATGTATACGTTCAAGGTGTTATGGTCTCAATTTACCAAATCCAAAAATATGCGTTGCTTATAAAATTTTAGACTCATTGGTGTCCCAATGCCGTAGAAATATGTCCGAAAATGTTAGATTATTTTTCTCAAAGCTTCAAAATGTTGGCACCCAAGACAGGTCATGCGGACTCATTGCCGTATATATTTTTTGTTCTAGGGCTTCCAATCCCGCAATACCGAGATCTCGGTATTGCGGGATCCCGCATCATTTTCCAATCCCGCGTGATGTGGTATTACAGACACGGGATCCGCAGGATTTGCGGAACTGAAAAAGGTGTACATTACTGCTGTAGCTACGCTCAAAATTATCAAAAAACTGTCTTTGCGCCGTATTTTACAACGACGTAGAAATGTGACTGCACTACTGATTTATCTCCAAAAGCCTCGTAGTTACCAAGCGTCGTGTGACGATGAAACTTTTCATCTCTCACCGAAAAGTTTACTTCGAAAAGAAATTTGATTTTGTAACGGGAATGAACTTTAGCTTTGCAAGTAAGAAACACGTGTGAAACAATGTAGAGGTTCAATCATCGGGTTTCGATCTTGATCTTACATTGCAACAGGAGTTAGAATTAACTATATCGTGAACATGTAATGTATTTACTTTGCCCGTCTCCATCTTGAGCTAATACACTTGAGTCCATTATTAAAATAGAAATGACTTTCTATGAATCTGGGGAGTCAATTGGGAAAATATCTTACATTGAAGAGTACAGGGGAAAACAAGGAATGTCAAATTTTGTACATATTGAGATAAACACCAATAAAGGTTAGGTCTTATGATACCTAAAAATGACTTAGAAGGTTCTTAGCAGAATTCTAGCAAATATTATGCTATAATGTTTATATCATATTAATCTATATTACTTATTAATTTAATAATGCACCAAAAAACTGCTAACATTCCTTATTTTTGTTCAGTGGCGTTCGGACAATCCTGGTTTTTCGCCTGGATACAAATTCTTAGAAAATTTATATAGACTGATCTTTCTGGTTATTGTCATAAATTGATAGGCTAGTCGATAGTACTCATTTTTTGCTACCACATGGAGAAAAAAACCAAAATTCACGAAAAAGTGAAATTCCATGTTTCCCCTGTACTCTTCAATCTACATATAAAGCCTAAAAAGGAATACCGTCGACGTATGGAAGCCGAAAGGGCATTTTCTGCTGCTGGCTATATTGTATCTAAAATATGCAGAAGTTTGGCAGATGACAGTTTAGATTTACATATTGGCTCGTATGAATAAAAATGAGAATGTAGTTTATACTCCAGATTTTGGAGTATATACTCCACGCGGTAGTATCTACTCTCATGTACGGTAAGTAGAAACTCATCACATGAACATATTTTTATTCATATGAAATGTAGTATAAACTTATACTTTATGCTCATACTCATGAGAACGTACTCGGAGTTTATACTCCGTTTTTATTCATACTATCCAATATGTTGTGTTTCCTTTGCAAACATTTTCAATTGAAAGTTTTAGCTAAATAATAGTAACTTATAGCTAAGTATGTAATACCTATAGCAACTAAATTAGTAATCTATATTAATTTTCAGTTGAAAATGGGTATTTTTGGTTGATTTTTAAAATTTTGTTGGTGTATTTTTTGAAGAAGATAGATTTTTTGTTTTTTCAGTATTTGTTACTGTTTTTGCGAAGAAAAAACAGTTTTGATCTCATACTAATAGTAATACTTAAATAAATGTGGAGTTAGTTGATTAATAATTTATTGTTTTATTTGCATTTTATAAATATGACTATTTTCAATATACGGGATCCCGTAAATACCGAGATCCCGCGGGATTGAAAATTTGTAGTCCCGCAAATACCGAGATTAAACTCAGGCTGCGGGATTGGAAGCCCTAATTTGTTCACATATTTTAGATATATGCTATATTGTAGCACTGGTGGCAACGCTTATAGGTAGCTTCTAGAAGGTGAAGCGTTTGTAGCCACAGAAAAGACCAGAAAAAAAAGAAGCGAATCGAGATACATGTGTGCAAGATGCGGAGTCGGTCTTTGCGTAGTGTCATGTTTTGAGGAGTACTACACAAAAGAAAACTTTTAATGTTAATTTACATTACATTATTTTTTTAAATTAGTTACATTTTTTCAAGTTGGTTTTGATCTCTGATGAGTACTTTTGAAAAGAAAACGTTTAAGTTGGTTAAAAAAACTCATTAAAAAACATGTTTTGGTCATTTATTTGTTTATTTATATCCGACGTATATATAGGGAAATGGGACTCTAAGCATGAAAAAATCTTTGGGATTGAGGGACCAACATGCAAATTAATGCCTGGCATAGAAAGGGATAAAATCAGCGTTTTCGTACACCTGTTGTGTAAAGCACGGCTGGTCAATTTTCTGCGTGGTGACTCCATCTGTGCCTGATCTTCTGTGGCTCTAAGGGAAAAGCAGAGACATTCCCGGCCTCTTAAAACGGAATGGACTCATGGAAGCTGTCACAAGAGACATACCATACCTATTAACTAACATTTATTATTTGTACAGAAAACTAGGAGAAATTTGTCAAATGAGAGCATTCTAATAAAAAATAAAGTTTTGGAATGTAAAAAGTGGGTTTTGCCGAGACCGTTAAAAATTGGCCATTTTCAACTTGTACTTTAGACCGAACGGTTCGTCCGAAAAAAAAAGTAAATATTGACATTTGTACATAATTTTAAGTAATTTAATTTCTGTTAACAGACCATTTACTAAAAATTAATAGTTTTCGACACAACGAGGCGTTGAACGAGTAGGTCCTTCTGTAGTTTATCGTGCTTTTAAAAACGAAGTACAAAAACAGTGTCATTAGTGAACCTTTTATACAAATTGGTGTATATATAATTCATTCATTATTAGTTGAGGTTTATTTCTTGTTTTTACTGTTAAAAACATAAAAGAATATTTAAATAGGATTGCCTTACAAGCGGCAATCTATTTTTATTTTAAAATGGATGAAAAACGGAACTTTTACCGTAACACATAGAAGCTAAATTATAATTTCAAGCTAAAAGCGCAATTGCTTTTGACTACATGAGCAGTGGCGTAGCAAATACACCAGAAAATATCCACCAACAAAAAATATGTCTCAGTTCCAAACATCAAATCAATCTTATTCATCAGTTGCGAAAGCCATTTCGCGGCCAACACTCCCTAGCAAACATGATGCCATTGTGATGCATGCCAAAGACAACCTGAAATTGCATAATTACGTTAAAGTTATAGGTGATATTATAGGCCCTAAGCACGTCTCCTTTGCATCTAGGATATCAAACAATCGTATTTGTATTTATCTTTATAGCTCTAACCTTGTCGACCAGCTTATAGATTCACATCGCTTAGTACAGATAGAAAATGTTTCTTTAAATATCCGAAGACTAATTTCCCCTACTGAAAGAATAATTATATCTAACGTTCCACCGTTCATACCACATGACTTAGTTGAAAATAGCATTAAAAATCTTGGACTTCGCATCGCATCTCCATTATCCTATTTAAGAGCAGGTATTCTTGGGGATGAATATTCACATGTATTAAGTTTCAGACGCCAAGTCTATGTTTACCCTACATCCGAAAGTTTTGAATTACAAACATCAGTACTTATTTCCGTCGAAGATTATGAACACAGAATCTTCCTTTCTACAGATAAAGTACATTGTTTTATCTGTAAACAAATCGGACATATAGCCTCCAACTGCCCAAATCCTTCAACTGACAATACAATTCCAACCGAATATATTCCAGCAAGCCCTAATTCATCTTTAGAAATTTCATGTCCCTCTACACATAATGCCAAAGATCCACAAACCGAGAATATGAACTCCAACACGGACACTACACAATCAGACCAAATCTCTATAACACAAGTTTCTCCAAAAACGAGGCCACTCTGAAATAGAAACTTATAGAGAACAAGCAAGCCCTGAAATTTCTGAGAAAGAAGCTCAACCATGGTTAGAGATGCCTCCCCCTGTATCAGCTTCCTCCGAAAAAGTTCACAAAGCAAAGAAAAAAAAAGCTTAAAGCTGATATCCAAACAGAATCAGTAATAACCGAAACCACCAAGAGAACAATCCAAGATGCATACAAACAAAATCCACAAACTTTTAAGATACCCATAGACAATTTCGCTTTCTTCCTTGAAAATACTTTCGGACATCCTGATCCTTATTCGGAAGCGAAAAAGCGCACGGATGATGTAAAAAGTCTACTTTTAAACCTACATGCTATATACCCAACCCTTTCAGATAGAACCGTAAAAAAGCGATTTACCCGTTTAAGTAAAAAGATCAAAAAGCAACTAGAACTAGAAAGCTCTGAAGCCGCAAGTTTAGCAGACTTAAGTTCATCATGCGAACAATCTGATGATGAGTACCTTTCCGATCGATCTCAAAGGTCGCAGCACTCACAAATCTCCCATTTTAATACATCCCATTCAGTTTAATTCAATGGAATTGTGATGGGTTTTACCCTCATCTAGAAAATCTTCAACTGCTTGTTTCTGATACTTCACCAGATATCATTTGTTTGCAAGAAACCAATTTTACTAGTAACCATAACCCATACCTTAAAAATTATGCTTCCTATCACTTTATACGAACATCACATGCACGAGCTAGTGGTGGTAGCTCTATATTTACTTCTACAGATGTATTCCACCAAGAATTCCACTTAACAACAACTCTAGAAGCCGTCGCCGTAACTGCCTAGTGTCCAAATAAAATTGTAATTTGTAACGTATATATTCCTCCACATCACACCCTAACTGCTTTAGAAATTACAAGCCTAATTAACCAACTTCCTGAAACTTTTATCTTAGTTGGAGATTTTAATGCACATAGCACTATGTGGGGCTCCAGTAATACTTTCGGTAGAGGTAAAATGATCGAAAATATCATAATCAATTCCAACCTTAATTTTCTAAACACTGGAAGCAGCACATACTTTCATATCCAAACGGATACACTCTCTTCCATTGATTTGAGCATCTGTAATCAGAATTATCTACACATCTTACATGGAAAACACTGGAAAGTCTCTATGGCAGCAACCATTTTCCCATTTTAATTTCTAACAATGATAACTCACAAAGACAAAGCAAAATTAAGTGGAAAATTGCTCACGCTGATTGGGATATATTTAGTTTAACTGTCAAGGGACAGACAGATCAAATGTCTTTTATGAACTCTGTTGATGAAGATCTTAATATGCTGATCGATTGTGTTATAACTTCTGCTGAAAAATGTATCGGTAAATACCACATCGATCCCTCTAAAAAATGTGTTCCGTGGTGGAATGAATCGTGTAAACTAGCTGTAAAAGATTGTAAAATAGCATTAAACCGATTCCGTAAAACTAGAAACCAAGCGGATCTAATAAATGTTAGAAAACTAAGAGCTAAATCTAAGCGAATTGTCAAAGAAAGCAAAAAGGACTCATGGAACAAATACATCAGTAGCATAACTTCTGACGCACCTCCTAGTCAAATATGGACTAAAATAAAATAGATGAAAGGTAGATATACAACACATAAAATTCCAGCCGCTATAGAAGAAAATAATGTCATAACTGATGATCAGCAGATTGTAAATACACTTGCCAAATACTTTTCAAGTAAAACAAAACATAATAACAGCGCGTCTGGAACAATAAATATATCAAACAAATGTTTTGCACATAAGAATCCAAATTATTCCAATGATCATCCTGTCAATCTCCCACTAATGATCGACGAATTACTCGAAGCTGTTAATTCACTAAAAAATAGTACTGCAGGGCCGGATGACATTCCATCAATATTTCTAAAACATCTTCATGAAGATTCCCTAATAAAGTTACAAGAATTCTACAACAACATATGGCTAGGTAACCAATTTCCATCTTTTTGGCGACAAGCTATAACTATTCCACTCAAGAAAAATGATACTTCTACCAATACAACTATGTCATTTAGACCCATCTCATTAACGTGCACACTTTGCAAGCTCCTGGAAAAAATTGTCAACAAACGCTTACTTTGGTATCTTGAAACACGTAACATTATCAATTCCGCCCAATCAGGATTTCGTCCGAATCGTTGCACAATGGATGATCTTATCACTCTTCAATTCGATATCATAGAGGCATTCTCTAATAGAAATAACCTCTCGATATAGAAAGTGCTTTCGACACAGCATCAAGGCCGGCAATTCTAGAAAAACTGCAAGAATCTAATTTATCTGGAAACATATATCTGTTTGTTGAGAATTTTTTAACTAACAGAAGTTTCAGTCTCTGCTAATGGTAAAATGTCTCCCTCATAATATATCCTGGAGACAGGAGTACCTCAGAGATCAGTCTTTAGCACAACCTTATTTTTACTGCTTCTTAAAGACGTTAGTTCCTTAATACAAGCCCCTGTCACATAATATCTATGCGGATGATCTAGTCATTTACTGTTCGGGTAAAGTAACAAGCTCCATTAGTACAATTTTGCAAAATACCATTGATAACATATGTCACTAGTCTAACAAAATTGGTTTTAGCTTCTCACCCACAAAGACTAAAGTAATTAACTTTAGCAAAAAATATAAGCAAACTCTTCCACACATAACATTAAAAGGGCATCCACTACAAGTAGTTGAAAACCACAAATTTTTAGGGGTAATTTTTGACAAAAAATTAACTTGGAAGAGGCATATAGAAAAAACCAAAGCCAATGCTGCAAAAAGTATAAATCTTTTAAAATCATTAGCCAATCGCCAATGGGGAGCCGAAGAAGAAATACTGTTAAGAGTATACAGAGCCCTAACAAGATCTAAGCTAGACTATGGATCTATATTATATATGACTGCCCCTAAAACTTATTTAAAATCACTAGATACAATTCAAAACATTTCATTAAGAACATGCCTCGGAGCTTTTAGATCTAGTCCTACAGAAAGTGTATATGTCGAATCGTGTGAACCCCCTTTAAATATTAGAAGACAACGTCTATTAAACTCCTATTTTGCCAAGGTCTCTGCAAATCCTAATAATATATCTTGCCAACTCATTAAAACATTCAGTTAACGGGAATACACAGTTCAGCTATTTCCAATTCATCTCTACAGTTCCTATTGCCACTCTTAGAAAATATTGACCTTAATCTCACCACCCCCATTATTCAGCCCAATACTCCACCTTGGCTAAAAATATTACCTGCCTTTAACGTAAATTTGTGCAAATATAAGAAAATGGAAACCTCCACGATACTCATGAGACAAACTTTTAACGATATAATTAATAGAGGCAAGTTTGATAACATAATGTTCACAAATGCATCTAAAGATGAAGAAAGTGTAGGATGTGCTGCTACTTCCACAAATAATACACTAGCCATGTGTAGACTACCCAAGATGACTAGTATTTTCACAGCTGAACTCTACGCTATACTCAAAGCTCTAGAGCAGTGGTTGCCAACCTTTTATATCTGGCGACCCACCTTCTGATGTTTTTTCATATTCGCGACCCATCCCTAACCCCCCAAGATGATAGAAAAAAATAAGGAACATGGTTACTGTACGCTACACAGCTACTATAGAGCCACTCTGCGACCCACCTGAAATCGGCCCGCGACCCACTAATGGGTCGCGACCCACCGGTTGGGAAACGCTGCTCTAGAGGTTCCAATGCAGGGTACCAAAATTTAGCAATCTGCACAGACTCATTATAATCCATACACTCAATTAGAAAAATTTATACAACAAATCCAATAGTTATTAAATCCATGAAAAATGTACAGCACTTGCTAAATCAAATACTTCAGTTTCGATTAAATGGAATCCTTAACATGTTGGTATCAAAGGAAACGAGAATGCTGACCACGCAGCAAAAAAAGCACGTCGCTCTGATCTTACAGATGAAAATATCCAGTTGTTTCAAGACATAACAACTGAAATCAAAAAGTTATCTACCTCAATGTGGCAAAATCAGTGGAGCAAGTGCACTACCCAATTAAAGTCCATCCAACCAAGCATTTTAGGACCTAGCCTGGTAAAAATGGAAAGGAAACCGAAGACCATCATCAGAAGGCTCAGAATTGGGCACACCCGCCTAACCCATGGACACTTGATGGTTCCCGAAGAACCTCCAAACTGCCAACACTGCAACACTCGACTAAGTGTACTGCACTTACTTGTGGAGTGCAACCACTACGCAGCAGGGCGGACCAAATATAGCATCCCCGGAAATTTGTGTACTATTTTAAACTCTAAAAACAAATTGTGTAATGTGATAGAGTTCCTTAAACATTGTAAAGTATACCACCTACTGTAAATTTGACTTAATTGTTTATTGTTATTGTAATGTTCCTTGTGTCAATGGCCGCAGCAGCCGAGACACGTTAATTGAAATAAAATAAAAAAAAAATAGGTTTTGAGATTTGAGCAAAAAAGCCGAAAAAAGCTGAAATTTTTCGCTTTTTTCGCGATTTTTTTAATGTTCCGGCAAGAAATGTTGTCCGCAAACCACTTATTCAGATTCAGCAGCCCAAAATCCATATATAATGAAAGAAATCAGAACTACCCCAAAACTTTCCTAGTCAAAAAATAATTTTATTGAATCAAAGGTACATACAAATATTCATTTTTGTTTACATAGAAGAGGTAATATTTAGATAGCAATTAAAAAATAACGGTTGGTGATAGAAAAGTGAAAATGTAGGGTTGACTGTAGATTTTGGTTCTACATCATATAAAACTGAGAAAGAACAGTTTGTCCAAAAAAATAAAAACTAATTATGGGGGAGGGAGCCCTTTCTACTTAGGTTGGTGGTACCAACTCAAAAACCATCCCGGGTTCATGTACAACAACTTTTATTTATTAAGGTCATCATATGATGAAATGCATAGTTTGCGAGTCTATAAGGTACATACATACATACAAACATTAATTTTTATTTATATAGATAAAAAAAGATTTACTTACACATTATCATACATATATTTCATAGCTGGAGATGTAGGACCAGAATTCCGAAAAATTTTAGGCATTAGACTTCTTACTGAGTAATACATATCTAAAGCTTGTTTAGTTCTTTCTGTACTAAATTTGTTGTTGATTAAGAAATATTGTATCATCACAAATGCTGTAAATATATAAAAAAAAAAACATTAATATATGTTTAACAATAAAAGACTGAAAACGTTTGTTTTCTATACTTACACAAAATTTATTATAACTATGTGCCTACAGCTGTTTCGACAGAGTGCCTTTAGTATGGGTAATCCTCTGAGCCCATTGCTATCAGATGTATTTTATTTATGAACCAGCTTGAAAAAACAATTTCTACACATCCCGTATTTAAACAGTTCTTATATTGGTGGAGATACGTGGATGATATACTAGTATGCTTTACAGAAACTAACAGGCAATTTGACCAATTTCTATCATACATTAATTCACTTCCTAGTAATATTGAGTTTAGTAACAGAACAGAATAAGTCCATAAACTTTCTAGATGTAACAATTACCAGACAACACAAAAAACATGAGTTCTCCGTATATCATAAACCTACCCATACTGACACAACTATACACAATTCATCATCCCATCCTACACAACACAAATTAGCAGCCTACCATAGCATGATACATAGACTGACAGAAATTCCCATGTCAAAAAATAACTTCGAAATAGAACTGAACATCATTAAACAAATAGCAGTAAACAATGGCTATAACGAACAAACAATTAACAAAAGTTTAAACCAAAAATTCCGTAAGAAAGCCCTGAAATTAGTGTATCCACCACCACATAAAGAACCCAGTACTTTCTGCTCTCTCACATATACTGGCAAGATAACAACAAAAATAGCCAGATACATAAAAAAGAAAGGAATAACACCAGCTTTCAGAACTAACAACAACTTAAGCAAATATGTTTAGAACAATAAGAGCCGAAAGAGCAAACAACTACAGAGTGGTGTCTACAAACTAACTTGTGGTGACTGTTCGAAAACTTACATCGGTCAAACTGGCAGAACCTTTGATAAACGGATAGCAGAACACAAAAGGGCATTCAACAAGAGAAAAACAGACGGGGGGGATCCTTGGTCCTGTTCTGGATGAAACATCAGGACAATATAGGATAAGAACTAACAAGGAGCTCGAAGAACTTTACCCAAACGCCAACATCATAAAAGAAATAAAGTTCAGAAGACTCCAATGGGCGGGACACCTCAGAAGACATTCTGACCAAAGAACAGTAAGACTGGTGTGGGAGGAAGTCCCAACTGGAAGAAGACCACGCGGACGCCCTCGACTCTGGTGGCAGGAGACCTAAGCGCGATGGGCGTGGAGAATTGGATGGAGGTTGCTCAAGACAGAAAACAGTGGAGGCAAGATCTTGAGTGGCTAAAGTCTACGAAGGGTTGTAAAGCCACGGAGTAAGTAAGTAATCTGATGATGGTCTGATAAGACCGAAAACGTTCGTTCTGTGGTGTATTTCGTAATAAAATTCATATACCAGTTACAGTGTTGAAAATATGTCATTTTGTAGCATTATAGACCGCAATAGTACGATAGCATTTTGCCTAATAAAAATATCGAAGAAGGAGGAAAAGAAGAAGTGCACAGTTATTAGACATGTTTGGTTAAAAAACTGTAGTAATATACTTACATGGTAGTTCAGGTAAATGATTTTGCGTTTGGAGCCATTTGCTAATAATGTTTACATCCCTTGCAAGATCATCTTTTGTTTTTCCAAGAAAACTCAAAACTTCATCAAGATTCGACTTTAAAGATAAAACATCAGACACCATGTTAAAAATATTCGGAATATGCACTACACGTATAGTAAATAATTTAATCGATTCAGGCTCATTCTTTTAAGTATTAAGAAATTCAAGGACTTCTAATTTAACAAAAATAAGTTCCAGACAAGTATTTTAAAAAACAAGAAATACCTGTTGATATATAAATTAGTTTGTTATGTAACAATTTAAAAATTTGTATGCGTCAATAATTAATCCTAAAATATTGTTTTCAAAAACATATTGCTTCCTGTTGAAATAAGAAAAACTATAAATAACATAAAATAAATAAAAATAATGTTACCTATGTTCATTTGTTTGAAAGGCTCTTGCCAAGCAGAATAAAAGAAGAACATCCGCTGCCAGAACATAATAGGGCAGTCCTTACAGTAGGGATCCTGGCCTATACAGAAAAATGCAGGCGGGTGTGGGGTAATACTGCACTTTGGTTGCATTGGTGGTGTATTGGCTAAACGTGGAGGGCGGGGTATGGTGCTGATAGAAAATGCATTCAGACATCAAATATCCAAAAAAATCTTTTCAGGACATAATAATGAAAAGACCTTCTCCAACGCAATAAAAACGCAATAAATACTGAAATCATGGCATTTCCTGAGGTAAAATCCGGAAGTAAAATGAGCCTCCGTTCGGATCTTCGGATGAGAATTATCTCAGGGAACACCTATACAGGTTAGAAAAATCAGGATAGTGTCTTGGAATCTTGGTAGTCTTACAGGTAAGAGTCTGGAGTAAGTGGATGCGCTCAAACGAAGAAAAGTTCAAATTGCTTGTATTCAAGAAACTAGGTGAAAAGGACAAAGGGCGAAAGAACTAGGTGAAGGATACAAATTGTGGTATGTAGGGAGTAGTAACACTAGAAATGGAGTCGGTATAATTGCTGATAGTATAATGAAAGATAACGTAGTAGAAGTTGTAAGAACGAGTGATAGAATGATGTCAGTGAAATTTCTAATTGATAAAGAGGTGTTGAATGTTGTGTGTGTATGCTCCTCAAATAGATCTGGGAGAGAATGAAAAAAGAGCTTTCTATGACCAATTAGGAGACGTACTGAGTGATATTCCAACAGAGAAGAAAGTTATAATAGGAGGTGGTTTCAATGCACATGTGGGCCAAGCCAAGACAGGATATGAAACAATACATGGGGGATTAGGCTTTGGAACTAGAAATGAAGCTGGAGATGACATGCTTGAATTAGCAACAGCATTGGATATGGCCATTGTTAACACATTCTTTAAAAAGAGAGTAATTCAACTTATTACCTAGAAAAGTCGACAACATCAATCCCAAATAGACTACTTCATGATAAGGAAAGAAGACATACGTGAATTCAAGGACTGCAAGGTAATAGTTAGTGAGACAGTAAGCCAACAGCATATGCTGCTTGTTCTGGACATCAAAGTAAAAAGCGAAACTAAACAAAAATATCGGAGAGGACCACAAAAAATCAAGTGGTGGATGCTAAAAGATGAGAAAGAAGGTCTATTCAGGACAAGAATGTAGAAAAAATATGTAATAATATGAAAGGAAGCCCTAACACAATTTGGAGAAAAATGGCCAATATTATTAGAGAGACGGCTATTGAAATACTTTACAAAACGTCAGGAGAGAAGTTTGAGGATAAAGAGATTTGGTGGTGGTCAAATGAAGTACAAGGAAAAATAAAAGAGAAGAGAAAATTATATAAAAAGTGGCACCAAACCAGATCGGATATAGATCTTCAAAACTATATGGTCGCCAAAAAGGAAGCGAAAGTAGCAGTAGCAAAAGCTAAAGCAGAAGCGTATTCAAACCTATACGATCAACTTGATACCAGGGAAGGCGAAGCAAAGATATATAAAGTAGCCAAACAGAGAGCAAAGAAAGCAAGAGATTTTAATCAGATTAGATGTATCCGAGATGAAAATAATAAAATACTAATTCACGAAAAGGATGTCAAAAAGAGATGGAGAAAGTATTTTGACAGTTTATTAAATGAAGAATTTGACAGACAACCTGTGGAGTTAACGGAGACAGTAACAGCAATGGTTACCAGAATAACAAACGAGGAAGTGGCTCAAGCGCTTCAAAAAAATAAAAAAAGGAAAAGCAGCCGGACCAGATGATATTCCTGGGCAAGTATGGAGAGCATTGGGAGAGACAAAAATAAGTTGGCTAGCAGGTCTATTTAATAGAATTTTGGAAGTTGGACAAATGCCAGACGAATGGAGAAGCAGTATATTAGTACCTGTCTACAAAAACAAGGGAGACATATAACAATGTAAAAACTACAGGGCTATAAAACTACTTACCCACACCATGAAAATATGGGAGAGAGTAATTATTGGTAGACGGATGCGCGAAGAAACCGAAATATCCGATAACTAATTTGGCTTTATGCAGGGCAGATCAACAACAGATGCAATTTTCATTGTAAGGCAACTGATGGAAAAGTACAGGAATAAAGAGACCAACGCTCATATGGTATTCATTGATCTTGAGCAAGCATAATATGATAGAGATCCTCGAGAGAATATGTGGTGGGCATTCAATAAGAAAGGAGTCCGTGGCGAATATGTAAAGATTATGAGAGATATGTATGAGGGAGTAACCACTAGTGTTAGGAGAGGTGTGGGAGAGACTGATAAATTTCAGGTGAAAGTAGGATTGCACCAAGACTCGGTGCTTAGTCCTTATTTATTCTCATTAATTTTGGACCAAATAACAGCGAAACTACAGGGTAGCATTTCTTGGTGCCTAATGTATGCTGATGATGTAGTGTTAATAGGAAATAGTGAAAGAGACTTAGAACAAAACTGGAACAGTGGAGACAAGCTCTGGAGAAAAGAGGTTTAAAACTTAGTAGGACAAAAACAGAGTATTTGGAATGTTCATTTAAAGATGGAGTTACTACAAATAAAATGGTATCTTTGGATGGTGAAATGATTGTGAAAAGCAATAGTTTTAAATACCTGGGATCGGTATTACAGAGTAATGGAGAAATAGATGGAGATGCATGCAGTAGAATTAGGGCTGGATGGATAAAGTGGAAAGAAGCGAGTGGTGTGTTGTGTGACAGAAAAATTGCAATGAAGGTGAAGGGAAAATTATATAAATCAGCCATAAGACTGGCTATGATGTACGGAACTGAATGTTGAGCAGTGAAAAAGAAAGAGGAACAACGAATGCATGTGGCGGAAATGAGAATGCTTAGATGGATGAGTGGAGTGACAAAGAAGGGTAAAATTGGAAATGAGTATATTAGGGGAAATCTAGGTGTGGCACCAATTGACGCCAAATTGAGAGAGCCTAGGTTAAGATGGTTTGGTCATGCTCAACGTCGAGACGTTAATCACCCAATACGAAGAATTGCTGAAGTGCAGATTCCTGGAAGGAGTAGGAGAGGAAGACCAAAGAAGACGTGGGGGAGACGATTAGGCAGGACATGTTGGTAAAGGGGATTAATGTTGATATGGCCGAAGATAGAATTGTGTGGAGAAATGCAATTAGGGAAGCCGACCCCGCATAAGGCAAAGAGAATGATGATAATCCGCTGCCAGAACATCTCCCAACTCACCAATTTGGCTTTCATGAGAACTACTCGACAACACAACAAGTTCATAGGATTGTTAAGGAATCTGTATTGAGGTATTTCTCGACATCTCCCAGGCTTAATACTCTATCGAGTAACTTCTTGTTCTTCTTCAGGGGCCATCTCCGCTGATTTCAGTAAGCTTATGCTTCTGGTCAGCTTCATCAACATCAAAGTTGGCACCCATTTGTGTTGGAGTGCCTTGAAATCATAAAAATCTGCATGAGATATTTTTTTCACTTCAAATGGTTTTCCGGTCTTCTTTGCTCTCTAATTTGAGTCACATATTGCTGAGGTATATAAATCGTCTGGTCAATTAATTGGTATTCATTGTGCTAAAGAAATAGGAAGAAAAATATTAATTATGTTTATTGAATGTATTTATACATACCGCAGCCCACATATTAAGGAATGTGATAATGCAATGTGTCAAAATGAAATTTTGATTCCGAACAATGAAGGGCCAACTCCATAATATTAAGCTATATACAGCCATTAAAATCTCAGTTTCAAGATTTAAAAAAAAAGGTGCTACAAATTCGCTGTAAATTTTTTAAGAGGAAACAGTAGCGATCAACAGGTAGCGAAAATGCGTTCCAAGATTGCGGCTGTAATTTTGAATATTTTTTCGAGATATTTGGCGCACATATTCGTAATATAATAAAGAATGGCGGTACAGAGCCCAATTTGAAAAATATATTAATATGTGGAAATTACTTTGAAATTAAATACAATATTAAAAAAACGAGCCTGTACCGCCATTAAGAAGAACAAAAAAATACACTTTCTTCAAATAAACTTTTTTATCCGATGCCTAGATTTTGTATCGTTTTGGAACTATTAATGAAATAAAAAATTTTAGTAGATCCAAAATGACACAAAATCTAGGCATCGGATAAAAAAGTTTATTTGAAGAAAGTGTATTTTTTTGTTCTTCTTAATGGCGGTACAGGCTCGTTTTTTTAATATTGTATTTAATTACAGAGTAATTTCCACACATTAATATATTTTTCAAATTGGGCTCTGTACCGCCATTCTTTATTATATTACGAATACGTGTGCCAAATATCTCGAAAAAATGTTTAAAATTACAGCCGCAATGTTGGAACGCGTTTTTGCTACCTGTTGATCGCTACTGTATCACCTTAAATACGACTTTTAAATGACCAATAATAATAAGAAATAGCGTTTTATGCCAGAATAGATCAATTATAGTTATCCTAAAGTAACGCCTTAGCACATAATGTAACAGTATTACAAATCATCTACCATCGGAAATCTATTTCTAATCAAGTTCGCATTACAGCCATAACACAGGTTAGGGCAGTCAGCAACGTTGAGTGTATCACACAAACCCACAATTCCAATTTAAATTACTGCCATATCACAAGTTACGGCACTAGAGAAGTTTTTCTTGAGTAATTTTGGTTGGTTAACAAATGCATGATGTTAGGGCAATATTGAAAAATGACAGCTACTTACCACATATCTACTCTCGACCACAGAGTGACTCAAACTGTCTTGTGTACGGGCTTGCTGTCGATGGGAGCGCCAAAACCGGAAAATGCCCTAACGACACAGGCGCAATATCTTGATTTTAAGATAACTAAATTATATGAAATTATGGCACAATGAAGACAACGCTTAAATGAACAATATTAAAGATGTAAGAACTTACCCCGGCGCCGACATAAACTCAAATCATAATTTACTCTGCTCCAAAATACAAATTAAATTAAAGAAACTAACAAAGTTAACTAAGCCTAGTAAGATATATCTCGACCCCCTTAAAAACACCCAAACGCGCGAACACATAGCACAGCAGATAAATAGTAAAATGCACAGAATATCAAATATACCAAACGAAAACAGAACTATTAACGAATGTTGGTACGATATTCAAAACTCGATTTTAGAGGACGTAAGGGAATCTTTAAAAATACCTACAATGTTGGCAAAAAATGAATGGATAAACCAAGAAATTCTAGACTTGATGGAAGTTCGACGAAAATACAAAAATAGAAATATTATCAAATACCGTGAAATTAACAAACTCATAAAAAGGAAAATTAAACAGGCCAAAGAATCTTGGCTCGAGAATTCATGTAAAGAAATAGAAGACCTCCAAAAAAAGCATGACAGTTTCAACCTCCACAAGAAACTTAAATATACCTCCGGAATTAGAAAACAGAAAAATGCTCACGTACTTAAAACCGCAGACGGAAAAATTTGTGATCACGAACAACAGTGCAAAGAATGGGAGAGACACATCAGTGACCTTTTTGACGATGCTTCTCGAGAAAATGCTGCAAATACTACCTGTGACAACCAATTAGACAGAGGTCCCAGTATACTGAAGTCAGAAGTCATAAAAGCAATACAACAAGCCAAAAACAATAAAGCACCTGGACCAGATCAAATCCCTGTTGAGCTACTTAAACTTTTGGATGAGGAAAACATTGCCTACTTGACTACTTTCTTTAACAAAATTTACAACGAAGGAAAAATACCAGATGATTGGTTGGAGTCACTGTTTATAACATTACCAAAGAAAAGCAGGCCCACCAAATGCAGCGATTTTAGACTAATCAGTTTGATGAGTCACACACTTAAGATACTTTTACGTATTATACAAAACCGAGTATTCCTTCTGTGCGAAACTAGAATGGGTAATAAGCAATTTGGATTTAGAAATGGTCTAGGAACTAGATAAGCACTATTTTGTATGCGCGTTCTATTACAAAAAAGTTGTGAATTCCGAAAGAACGTTTATGTTTGTTTCATCGACTTCGAGAAGGCATTCGACCGAGTACAACATGATACACTTTTCGATTGCCTGCAGGCAGCAGGACTTGACCACCACGATATAAGACTGCTGAAATACTTATATTACAATCAAGTAGCCTCTATCCAAATTGGAGACAGTCGTAGTGAAAAACTGCCGATAAAACGTGGAGTACGACAAGTTTGTGTTTTATCACCCACCCTTTTTAATCTGTACTCTGAAGAAATCTTTAGGGAGGCTTTGGATGACAGACAAGAGGGAGTAAGGCTAGGCGGAGAAGTAATCAACAATATTAGATACGCTGACGATACAGCCATTCTTGCTGAAAATTTACAAGATCTTCAGACACTACTAAATCTAGTCAGTGAAGCAAGCTATCGGAGAGGCCTTAAAATCAACATTTCAAAAACAAAGTGGATGGTAGTTGGAAAGATTAATATAGATCAAGGTCAGATTTCTCTTGATGGAGAGGAGTTAGAACGGGTAAATCATTTCAAGTACCTTGGCAGCTGGTCAAATGTAAATTGTGACTCTGATGAAGAGATAATCATCATCATCATCCAACCAATTCACGTCCACTGCTGGACATAGGTCTCCCCAATTGTTTCCACACTTCACGGTTTTGTGCTGATTTTTGCCAGTTTTTACTAATCCGCCTGATATCATCTGTCCATCGTGTAGGCGGCCTTCCTCTACTTCGTTTATCTTCTCTTGGTCTCCACTCCATCAGCTTTCGTGCCCATCTTGAATCTTTGAAGAATTAATAACTAGGATCGAAATATCACGGAAGGCCTTTATCACCTGGAAACCAGTTTTATGTAATAGAAACCTGTCGATGAATATTCGAAAGAAGGTGCTGAAATGTTATGTGTGGTCTATCCTATTGTATGGTTGTGAGACATGGACGTTAAAAACCACAATGCTAAACAAAATAGAAGCATTCGAATTGTGGTGCTATCGACGAATCCTAAAGATATCGTGGGTTTCGCACACTTCCAATGAAGATGCTCTTCAAATGATGAATTCGGAACGTCTGCTCATAAGCATCATAAAGAGGAGAAAAACAGAATACTTCGGCCATATAATTAGAGGACCTAAATACCATCTGCTTCGCCTTATAATACAAGGAAAAGTGGAGGGAAAGAGATGGATTGGTCGAAAGAAACTTTCATGGCTGCGTAATATTAGACAATGGTGTGGCTGCACAGTAGAAGAATTATTTCGCGCAGCAGCCGATAGAGAGAGATTTCAGGAAATTTTAAACACGATGACGGCCAACGTCTGAATACAGACACGGCACCTAAAGAAGAAGAAATGAACATATTAGGCCAAAAAAACAATTTTCTATGTTTTTAGGGTTATGGCACTAACGAGGTCGGGGAGCGATATATCAAGGTTCTAAAACTGCTTTCTTGTGGAATGTCCAATTTAAGCAATATGTTTATAATGGGTGACAATTATTTGTGTAATAAAAATTATATTTTTAATTAACTAATGTTTGATGTTTCGATATTCACTCTGGAAATCGATCTCTAAAAATTCTGGGAAGATTCTATTACCTAGTTTAATTAGGCTATGTATATCTTTTCAAAAATTGACATACTTGGTCTAGATCTCATAAGCCACGTCAAGTGTGTGGTTATAAAATTGTTTGAGGGTGATATTACTATTCTATGGACATCAAATTCTTTTTTTGTGTTAATTTTTTTGTGTAATCTCTGTCATAGATGTGATTGCTTAAATTAATTTTTTAAAGTTTTGTACCGGGTGTCCCAATAAGAATGGCTCTCGGCCATATCTCAGGAACAGTTTATAGTACCTACAGCTTTTAGAAAAAAATATTTATAACAAAAGTTGCCTCGGGAAAAGCCTGTAAATTATTTTCATAATTGTAGGTCCACCGCTAAAGGGCGTAATTGAATATCAAAAATTAAAAAATCCAAATTTTACAAAATTTACCTAATGAATGGGCACTGGAAATCCAATCATCGTATTCTTCATAAAATTATACGGATATTTGATTTCACAAGTTTAATTCTACCTTTGCAAATAAGAGGTTGGGGTAAGTGGCAACTTTCTTATGAAAAAAATGGCTGTAAGTCCGGTTCTGCTAAATCGAATTTTGAATACTTGGTCTTGTTGAAAACAGCTATTTTTCTTCAACGTAAGAGTCTTATTTTCTAGATAGACTAATAAGGAATATGCCAGCTAGTAGGCGTTATTTAATTATTTTCGGAAATCTAGTTTTCTTTGTAGAATTTTAAATGCAAGTATGCATTTTTAATCCTGTATTACAAAATTAGACCAAATTAGCAACATAATACTGAAAACCGCATGTCGATACCTTTTTTATATCTCGAGATATCTTAAGAAACGTGTAAGTTTTAAACAACAGGTTAATGTCACCGGTAAACGAAGTTAAGGAAAAGTAGTGTGCTATGGAAAAAACAAAGAATAATTTTCCAGATGTAAACGTATATAATTATTTAAAACAACAATAAGACAAACAACACTATAAAATATAACAAAGAAAAAAGCGGGTCTACCCCAAAATCCCGACAGCCAAAATCCCGACAGCCACAATCCCGACACGCAAGAATCCGGACAGGCCAAAATCCCGACAGGCCGGAATCCCGACAGGTTTGATAAGTTTCTTTTTAACATATAATTACATTTATTTCTTGTTTTTTGTTTACGGCCATATGTTTTTTATTTTTTGTTACTAAACAGAAGTATTTTGTATTAAAAGTATTAAACATAAGTCGGAATTTTTACTTATGCGAGGATTGTGGCATGTCGGGATTTTGGCCTGTCTGGATTCTGGCGTGTCGGGATTCTGGCGTGTCGGTGTTTTGGCCGTCGGGATTTTGGATGTCGTGATATTGGCTGTCGGGATTTTGGGCGGCACCGAAAAAAAGCAACTTCTTACTTAGTGACGACCTAAATGTTCAAATTGTTGCCCATCATTTTCGATGCAAGCATTTACTCTTTCAAGAGTAGATTGAACAGCAGTCTCCATTTCTGGATAAGGTCTTTAATCCGTCTAAATATCCGTTAATAAAAGTCTAAAACAGTTAAATTTGCTGCTATTCAATCTACTCTTGAAAGAGTAAAATGGTTGCATCGGAAATTATGGGCAACAATTTGAACATTTAGGCAGTCACTAAGACTAAGTAAGTAGTTGCTTTTATTTCTTTGTTATATTTTGTAATGTTGTTTCTCTAATTGTTGTTTTAATTAATTATATACGAATATACGTTTACATCTGGAAAACGTTTATTTGTTTTTCCATAGAACACTACTTTTCCTTAACCTCGTTTACCGGGTTACAGTAACATTTATGTTAAAATTACACATTTCTTAAGATATCTCGGGATAGAAAATACACATGCGGTTTTCGGTATTATGTTGCTAAATTGGTCTAATTTTGTAATACAGGATTAAAAATGCATACTTGTATTTAATATTTTCCAAAAAAAACTAGATTTCTGAAAATAATTAAATAACGCCTCCTAGCTTGCATATTACTTTTTAGGTTATTTCGAAAATAAGACACTTACATTGACGAAAACGAGCTGTTTTCGACAGGACCAAGTAAGCAAAATTCGATTTAGCAGAACCGGACTTACAGCCATTTTTTCCTAAGAAGGTTAACACTCACCCCCACCTCTTATTTGCAAAGGTAGACTTAAACTTGTGAAATCAAATATACGTAGAATTTTATGAACAAACGATGATTGGATTTCCAATGTCCTTTCATTAGGTAAATTTTGTAAAATTTTGATTTTTTTATTTTTGATATTCAATTACGCCCTCTAGCGGTGGACCTACAATTATGAAAATAATTTCCAAGCTTTTCCCGAGGCAACTTTAGTTATAAATATTTTTTATTTCAAAGCTCTACTATAAACGGTTCCTGAGATATGGCCGAGAGCCATTCTTATTGGGACACCCGGTACATACATATCGCTCACTGACTTCTATAGTGGCACATTTTCACAAAATGGTGTTTTGTAGTCATAGAATCCCGTAGATCGAGTTGTACCACGTGCATATTTCCCTCTATTTCGCTCGAGCGGCAGCACTATACCGGCACATATTTAGTATGCCGTAGTTGTAGTAGACCAGGGCGCATTTGTAAAAATATTAGTACATTTGGACGTTGAGAGGTGACTCAAATTTTTTTGCAGAAATTGCTTGAAAATAACTCAAATAATAATATTTGAGTTATCCTCCCTCTCAAAAAGGTCCGGAACATTGTTTAAATAATCAAAATGTCAAAAAATGAACGAAAAATTAGATTTTTTTCTTCGTTTTTTGATTATAACTGTAAAAATATTCATTTCCGAGAAAAGTTGTACTGACATAAAAGTTGCGTAATTATATTTGCTACAATAAAGAGTTAGTTAAAATGTTAAAAAATAGTCACCCTTGTTGCAAAATACCAATAATTGTGAAAAAACCATACAAAAACAAGTATTCGCATTTTACGTTTTTTAACCATTTATGCTAAACTTAGGACCTTCATGTTATACCCAGAAAAACTTTACGATACAGTAAAACAATACCGTAAATTTCATTATGATCGGTTCAATAGATTTGGCAAAATAAATTTTGCAATCCAGCTTTCGCAAAAAAATTCATTTTTTAAAATTTTACAGGACTGAAAAAAAAAGCAGATAGCAAGTTAAATTTTTTCTTGCGTATATAAGTGTACTGTACCTTTCATTTGCAATTTGCACATTTAAAATCGATTAACTACCACGGCGCCAGGAATTTTTTTTAAATAAACATTGATTGCATTTTAATTTTTATTACATTTCGATATAAATAAATAAATGTGTTTATTGCAAAATAAAAACACATACTCTATCCTTTGAAATAACACTTTTTTTAGCAAAAACTTTCTTAGTTCATATTATTTAACTTAGTGAATAAAAGTTTATTATTTTTAAACATATGCAATTTGTTTAAACAATATTTCACAAACAATAATAAAATTAGTTTGATTTTTGTGGAATTAAAATATTAAAATACAACAAAATATAGAGTAAGAAAATAATATATTAGATAAAGATTGGAAGAAATTTAGGTGGAAATCAACTTGTGTGAATCGAACACCGCTATCCTGCGCGTAGCACCAAAAATTAATGTTTATTTAAAAAATTTTCTGACGCCGTGGTCATTAATCGATTTAAATTTTTAAAATTCCAAATGAAAGGTACAGTACACTTCTCTAAGTAAAAAACATTCAACTTGCTATCTGCTTTATTTTCAGTCCTGTAACATTTAAAAAAAAATGATTTTTTTTGCGAAAACTGGATTGCAAAATTTATTTTGCAAAATCGATTAAACCGATTTTAATGAAATTTACAGTGTTGTTTTACTATATCATAAAGTTTATCTGGGTAAAATAAGAAGGTCTTAAGTGTAGCATAAATGGTTGAAAAACGTAAAATGCCAATACTTGTTTTTGTATATATTTTTCGTAATTATTGCTATTTTGCAACAAGGGTGACTACTTTTGAAATTTTTAACTAATTCTATATTGTAGAAAATTTAATTACGCAACTTTTATGTCAGTACAACTTTCCTCAAAAATGAATAGTTTTAAAGTTATAACCAAAAAACCAATAAAAAAATCGAATTTTTTCTTCATATTCTGATTTCATATTCTGATATTCTTCATATTTTGATTATTTAAACAATGTTCCGGACCATTTTGAGTGGGAGGATAACTCAAATATTATTATTTGAGTTATTTTCAAGCAATTTCTACAAAAAAATTTGAGTCACCTCTCAACATCCATCTCAAAACAGATGCGGCCTGGACTATAGATTTTCGGTGTGTTTGTGTTGCTTGTACATGGATTACCGGCACATTTTAATAAAACTAAAGTTATGCCACTTTATAATTTTTAAAACCTTCAATAAACATATTTTATGTTTTAGTCTATACCAGCACATTAAAAATTATGGCAGTACATAATTAATTTTTTAGCAAAAACATATTATATATGTCACCAAAATATAAGGTTGTGTCGGTTAGAATTTACTTTACTTTAAATCCTTTACTTTATGCCATGAAAGAACAAAGATGTATCAGTATAGGTTTACTTTTCCTTATAATTCACTTAAAATGTAAGAAGGAGAAAAATGTAAGGAAAAAACGAGAAAAAGGAAAGTCAAACCTTCTCAGTGCATAAAAACCGAACTAAACACCTCTGAAACTCTGGATAATCTTATCAAATGTACAACAGGAAGATAGACGTTCCAGCCAGATCAGTTAAAGAGCCGTGTGCATCACAAAATGCAGGCAAACATGTACCAGAAATTCACAGAGGAAGAGAGACTATAGCGTTTCTTAAGTTATACTGGAATTTGGGAGACATTTCCAAGCAGCGAAATTAGATAATAGCATTGATGGAACAGGTTACTGTAGCAAAGAGCGGTGGAAGAACCAATAACAATGCTTTTTATTTTGTTAAACAATTTACAAAAGTAAGAGTGTGCAAAGTTTGTTTCACTTCGACTTTAGGTATTACTTTAGATCTTTAGGCAGAAGTCTTTAAGTTAAAATGATGTTTCAATACTGAAAGTCGAAAAGGATAATCTATTTTTCTATAAAACTTCCTTTAAATAATCTTATTATTTTAAAATCGTCAACTTATTCAAAGAAATACCAACCAGAAATCCCAAAAAAAATATTCTCTTTTAAAGATATTGGAATTAATAGGGTCTATCAGAATAAAATTCCAATTGCCAGAAAAAAGTATGAAGATTTAATATATCTTACTCGATCCAATGCAATTATTAAAAGTCACAGTGAATTTTACATCAACTTACATTCCACGGTTTTATTCTTGTAAAGGTTTGTAAGATTCTTTCTTAGTTATTAGTGAGAAAATTATTTTTTTCTACAACCACTATTCAAAGTGCACTTTTCTGCACGGTTTTATGTTAGCAAACTTGATATTTTCTCACAGTATAAGATATTTGACATTAGTGTGCAGAAAAGTGACGTTTCTGTGCCGCAAAGTGACGTTTCTGTGCCGCAAAGTTCTTTTCTGCACAGTTGACTACCTCATTCTGAGTAACGTTATATTCTGTTTACATCCGTGGACTACCGCATTCTGAGTAACGTTATATTCTGTTTACATCCGTGGTTAAACTTTAGACAAATATATAACCTATAAGACAATTATTATATTTAACTATAGCATAGAAACTAAATTATGGATGTTACAACTGTTTTATTTTAAAATTTTATTCTTATTAAACATTTTATAATTATCAAATAACCAATAAGGATTTAGCAACCTGTGCAAGAGACGTCGAATGAAGTAGGTTTTGTGTAAATCCGTGACTGCATAAATATAATGTGAATAATGTGTAATAATTGTTTAAATTTAAACAAATTAAGGCAGTGCATTAATTTTTTAACTGATTTCTGTGCAATTTATTTAGGTATAAGGAATTTAAATTGATTAGTAGGTATTAATTAAATACAGTTTAAAATTTGTCACGTAGGTACCTATTATAATTAATCGTCGTTTGGAAATTGTGATTTTTATTTTTAGGAAAAACTGTGCTTGTAGAAAAAGTATAGTGTGAAACACGTGCAGAAAGGTAATTTCTCACTCGTTTGAATTGCGGCACTCGCTTGCGCTCGTACCGCAACTTTTCAAACTCGTGAGAAATTAGTACCTTTCTGCACTTGTTGCACAATATACTATTGCGCTCATACCTATATCTTTAATTCGAATAAAAACATGATTAAAAAATTAAAAAATAAAAACGTTTATTTTATGAACACTTTGTGTGACTACTTACTACCACCTTTGCCAAACATACTATAAAAACTTTAATTCAATACTGGCATATTCATATCAAAGTTCTAGAAATTCATATAATGGAAAAAAATGTAATATGTAACCCTTCATTATTAAGTATCTGGTTTCTTCTGTCGACCTCTTACCCATAAATGGTAATTTTAAATGGTATTTTATGATGTCGTGAAACTCCATAGCCAATTATCTCCTAAGTTCATTTTTGCGGTTGTGCTACGATAGAACTCAGTGAGCGATATGTGTTTGTGTATTGTGTGTTGCATATGTACTGTGTACGAGATCACCAAAGATTGTCGACGATTTTTTCTTTTGCTTCCTTTACTCCGCTATTGTTGGTATGTGCTTGTTGTTCACTTCTTGTTTTAGTGGCACCCAAAGGCTGGTGAATTCAAAGTGGGAGGGCTTCTTCTTTGACTTTTCGCTTTTCATGTCTGTTTTTTAATGGCATGCTTGTCCCAAGTTTGTTTGTATCTATGGGATTTCTCGAAGTCTTTGTTTTTTGATGTATGTCTCATGCTCATTTACCCTTACACTTAGTAGTCTTGTAGTTTCAACAACGCAGAAATTATGGCATTCACAGTGTATATGTATATCGGTGGCGCCCAAAATCCCGACAGCCAAAATCCCGACAGCCAAAATCCTGACGGCCAAAACACCGACACGCCAGAATCCCGACACGCCAGAATCCTCGCATCAGCAAAAATCCCTTCCACTATATTTTGAATATTTATTGTTTCCTTTTCAAATGCAATACCAAATCATATTATAGAGTATTGAAATTGAAAAATTAATTACTTACTAATAAGTACGGGCACTAATAGTGAAAGAGCTAGTGAACCCTCCGACTAACGGTCGTCCTGTAAGGCTAGAAATTTGTCTAGTGATAATTCATAGCACACCAAGACTAAAAACTATGACCTGGCAGGCCTCAGCGGTACACGTGTATCTACCAGGTGAATCTAAAAATGCAAATTTAGGGGGTAAAATAAACTTTCTCCTGTAAGGTTTAAATTTAAGTATGTGTTTGAGTAAGTCATTTAGAAGAAATGTGTACAATGACAGGCGATTCCGAAGTGCATAAGACCTTGCCAAGCGAGGGGTAAGATTAGGGGTTTTTCCTAAAATTATTCTTTTTGTATCGAACAAATTTTTTTTAGGTTTTTTGGATCATTCCAAGCAAAAAAGGTCTTTAGTGATTTTTCTCTTAACTTAATAGTTTTTGTTATATAAGCGATTGAATCTTTTGAAAATTCCGAAATTGGCCCTTTTTAACCCTAAATCGGACATTTGTCTAAAAATTTCAATGTTGCCAAGATACGTAGATATTCTTTAAACATTGATTGATAAAATCCCGAAGAGTTTTTTGCAATAAAATATCGAAAACCCATTTGTTTTTTTAATTGCTAATCAAGCGGGCGCGACACTGTAGTATAAGTGACGACGTTTGAGTTTGCATAAATTCATTATCTCGAGAATGGGCAAATTTCAAGAGAAATCCTCAGACAGGTCGATTTTTATTTTTGAATTAGAACTTTTTATCATATATATAATACTAGTGACGTCATACATCTGGGCGTGATGACGTATTCGATGATTTTTTTAAATAAGAGTAGGGGTTGTGTGATAGCTCATTTGAAAGGTTATTTAATTCTCTATCGAGTAATATAAACATTAACATAATTATTTGTACAGGGTGTACAAGAAAAAAATTTCTTCTCTTTGTCAAATTTAATCAAGGTTAATTTAATAAAAAAAAAATTTTGTACACCCTGTATAAATAATTATGTTAATGTTTATTAGTGAATAGAGAATTAAATACCCTTTCAAATGAGCTATCACACAAATCCTACTCTCATTTAAAAAAGTCATCCATTACGTCATCACGCTCAGATGGATGACGTCACTAGCATTGTATATACGCCAAAAAGTCCTAATTTAAAAATAAAAATCGACCTGTCTGAGGATTTCTCTTGAAATTTGCCTATTCTCGAGATAATGAATTTATGCCAACTCAAACGTCCTCATTTATACTACAGCGTCGCGCCCGCTTGATTAGCAATTAAAAAACAAAGGGGTTTCCGATATCGTATTGCAAAAAGCTCTTTGGGATTTCATCAATCAATGTTTAAGGAATATCTACCTACCTTGGCAACTTTGAAATTTTTAGATAAATGTCCGATTTAGGGTTAAAAATGGCCGATTTCGCAATTTTAAAAATTTTCAATCGCTTACATAACAAAAACTATTAACTTAGAGAAAAATCACTAAAGAATTTTTTTGTTTGGAATGATTCAAAAAACTTAAAAAAAAATTTGTTCGATACAAAAAAAATAATTTTAGGAAAAACCCCTAATCTTTCCTCTCGCCTGGCAAGGTCTTATGCTCTTCAGAATCGCCTGTCATTGTACACATTTCTTCTAAATGACTTACTCAAACACATACTTAAGTTTAAACCTTACAGGAGAAAGTTTATTTTACCCCCTAAATTTGCAATTTTCGATTCACCTGGTAGATACACGTGCACCGCTGATGCCTGCCAGGTCATGGTTTTTAGCCTTGGTGTGCTATGAATTATCACTAGAAAAATTTCTAGCCTTACAGAACGACCGTTAGTCGGAGGGTTCACTAGCTCTTAGACTATAATTATTATGTATTTTAAAAGAAAGAATACACCTCATTTTATAATATAAAAGCTATACTTACTGAAATGGAAGGTTGTAAGTGGATGATAGTATCTATTATATGAAATTAAATAGTCCAGTCGGGTTAGACGAATAACAGGCTTAACCTTGCATTAGGAGCTGTTCCAAATTTTAGTTTTCTAATCTTTAGGGGGGGGGGGTCAATAGTAGTGTAAATTTAAAATCTCGACTGAATTGCGCTGTTGCGTTAGCCGCCATCTTGATTTTAAACGAGAACCGCTTTTGCTCAATATCTCCGCCATTTTCAACTTTCCGACGAAAAGTATAACAACCAAAATTGTTGAAAATGTGATTTTCTATCATTTCTATTGTTAAAATTTTTTCGTGCCGTCGATATTTTCCGAGTTATGGCGGAAAATAGTGACAGTTAGAGCATATTTATTGAAGTATCTCGTTTATTATTAGTTTTACGACAAAATGTCTCTATATACAAAAATAGAGAGAATTAAATTCTATTCAATTTTAATATCTTTCAGTTTTCTGCTAAAGTTAATATTTAAAATAGTACATATGCGATAATGGCGCGAGCGGAAGAACCGACTGATTTTGTAGCAATTGTTTTTGTTCAATATCTACGCAATTTTCAACTAAAATTTTCCCAAATATAATTTCGTACAATTTCCTTTTAAATTTTTTTTAATCCGGTTGATATTTTTCGAGATAAGTGGGAAAATAGTAAAAAGTGGTGGGGCGAGCATAATTACTAAATTGAATATTGTTTCTGAGCTGCCCCAAATTTTATAATTCTATCCTTTAGGGGAGATCAATAGTAGTGTAAATTTAAAATCTCGACTGAATCCCGCCGTTGCATTAGCCGCCATATTGATTTTAATAGAGAACTGTTGTTGCCTAATTTCTCCGGCATTTTCAACTTTTCGATAAAAATGATAAGAACTAAAATTGTTGCAGACGCAATTTCCTACAATTTATTTTCCACAATTTAATTTATACAATTATATTTTATACAATTTTTGAAGCTCCCAATGAAACACCAACCAAACTAAGTACATAGAAGACATAAATAATAACTTATATGCATTAAGTTCACTTAGTTTTATTAACCAGAGGGTTTGATTGGTTGAATTTGTCTGTCGATAATTAAGTTATGTCAGCTAACATATTTTAATATTTCAACAATTTTTTTTTAATTTTGGACGCTGTTGGGGGGATTTTAACATTCCCCCCTCCTCTCGTAGACCCGCCACTGGTTCTCTCGAAAAATTGTAGTAAATCGTAATTGCAAAAATTTCAGTCCTTACACTTTTTGTCGAAAAGTTGAAAATGGCGGAGATATTGAACAAAAACCATTGCTATAAAATCAATCATTTCTTACGCTCGCGCTTTTACCGCATACGTACTACCTTAAATATTGATTTTATCAAAAAAATGAAAGAGATCAAAATTGTACAAAATTCTTTTCTCTTCATTTTTGTAAAGGTCAAATTTGTTGTAAAACTAATAATAAACGAGATAATTCAATAAATCAATAATTATGTTTTAACTGTCAATAATTTTCCCATAACTCGGAAAATATCGACCGCACGAAAAAAATTATGAAAAACAAAATTATAAAAAATCACATTTTCAACAATTTCAATCTCTACACTTTTTGTCTAAAAGTTGAAAATGGCGGAGATATTGAACAAAAACGGTTCTCGTTTAAAATCAAGATCGATTTTAAATTTATACTACCATTGACCCCCCTAAAGATTAGAAAAATAAAATTTGGGGCAGCTCGTAATGCAAGGTCAAATGCTATCCCGACTGGGCTAAAACTTCAGGATTCAGGATTTGATTATACAGTAAAACCTGTCTATAACGTTCACTAAAAATAACAGAACTATTGACCGATATAAAAAGGTGGCTGCTAATACCAGGTTTTGTAGTCCACAAATTTTGGTTGGGGGAACTTTGAAACTGGCCGGCTAGTTCAGGTGGCCGGTTTTGACAGGTGGCCGTTAACACAGGTTTTACTGTATATATATTATTGGACTATATTATATTTGCAAAAAAGCCAAAAAAAAATAATTTAATTCATATACTCATGTTAGAAATTTTCCCATGTACCCAGTTAGATGGCCATAAACAAAAAACCAGAAATAAATGTAATTATATTATGTTAAAAAGGAACTTATCAAACCTGTCGGAATTCTGGCATGTCGGGATTTTGGCCTGTCGGGATTCTGGCCTGTCGGTATTTTGGCCGTCGGCATTTTGGCTGTCGGGATTTTGGCTGTCGGTATTTGGGGGTAGACCCATGTATATGAGTATATGCAGTAGTTGGATGTTTCTTGTGTGTTGTTGGATTTGATTTTGGATAGGATAGATCACAGAGAGTTGGTTGTTGTAAATGTTGAATATTGTCCTGGGCTTGTATTTGTTTCCTATTCTTTTCAATTTTTTCTCTTAAGTCATCTTTGAGTCCCTTCTTGTGAGTGTCTCCGAAACGCTTGTGATGCTTTGTTGTTTTTTTTTCTTTTGGAATTCCTTGTTTATAAATGACACAAAATGTAATTTAACCCGTAACCTTCGTCGGGCGGCATAGGTACAATTGTAACTTTTGAGTTTTATAATTGTGATAACTTTTTTGTTAAAGAGATAGAGACTTGAAATTTTGTGACATCTCTACATTTATCCAGTAGACTGTCAGCCAAATATAACAAAGAAATATTTATTCAGTTCCCAGCAGGGGGCTTAAATTGTTCCTACCCCCATAAACGACGGCATAGGTACATTTGTACCTTGTATTTTTTTTTAATGAATGTTATAAAATATCAATACATTTTGTATTTAAATGATAGTTTATTTGAACCATAATACAAAAATGAATGTGATTGTGGATTTTCGCAACACATATATGTCGTTTTAGACAAATAATGTTTGTCACATATAGGTAGAAAACATACTATACAACTTTTTCTTATTTTAGGTTGTTTTTTCCGTTCGTTTTGACAAACATGGCAACTTCCGGTTACTGGAGTAGATCTACAAATGCTGTGAGATACTTGAGGAGGAGTATCTACAGCAAGACAAAGATGTTTAGAAAGATCCTTCAAAAACTTCTTGTGTGGGTCCTTTGTTTTTTGTAATGGATTGTGCTCTTTATCTCGATATAATGTAGGATGATTAAGCCAATGATGCCAATCATATTATAAAAAGAGGCCAAGAGCCAAAGCAATGTTAGACGTTTGATCATATACTCACCCAGCATTTTATTCACGGTATCAACACCCCTTTAGGTTTACTCTAATATTTAATCATTTTCGGCTACTTGTCCTGTTATCTTTATGGACGAGAGTAACACTACTGCTTTTTTTTTCTTTAGCAAATAAGAGCATTCATGATTGTATGCAAGATTTGTGGAAAAAATAGCTATTTTCTTGCTTGTTTGCATATTGATGAGTGGAATAAATCTCTTATGTTTTCTAATTTAGCCAACTAACCCCATGTGACATGAATTCCAGACTTTAGCTAGTTCAAAACTGGTAAAAATTTATCTGTGGTAATAGTTCGCCCAGAACCATTATAAGACGTGGCCAGATCCAAAACTGTTCGTTCGCCAACATTAACTTGTGGGAACAATATGCTGTTTTTCAAATATAAAGGTGAATTTGTATGGGATTTGATGCATTACAAACCCAAAATACCATGTTTAGTGGATTTCAAAGATATATTATATTGTGTAAATTGGGTGCGGCCTTTAAACGGAAACAGTTGTTCATCTATGGTTATGCATTGGGATGGTTTGTAGCCTTGGTGCACATTTTTATTCTGAATTGTCCAGGTATCTCGTGTGAGTTCAGCCTTTTCGGCTTTTTTGCGTTATTGGCGGGTATTTTCGTTGTCAAATCTTATAAATCTAAGCATGGTCTTGAACCGATCACGAGACATTGCTGCCTGTATTAGTGACAGAGACTCCATATTACACATCTCTCACAAGTTTTCTTTGTTGATTCTATGTATACCTCTTTTGTAGGCATTTCGGTAAACTAAATTTAGAATCATTATTACTTATGATAATTTTTAGGTATACACGTATGGACAAACACCAAATAACTAAATGTGGATTGAAATGTATTACGTCTCCAACTGAAATACCTATAATACAATGCTACTCTTCCTAGAATTTGTATACGACCACTATTTTCAAGTTTATTGTTGCAGTAATTTCAATAATTTACGATAGATAACAGAAGCCACTTAAAAGCGGCTTCTAACCTTTGTTTGTAAATCCGTACAAGAACAAATTACCGAATATTATTATTTATTTATTACAATATTAAAGAATTTTTAACCAAATAGGCTAGTAATATATAATATTATTTTGAAACTAACAAATATTTCCTTTTAGATTAAGGAATTTTTAAGAAAATATATAACAGGTACAATTGTACCTATGCCGTCTGTTACCGGTGTAAAATTATACCGCTCGACAAAGATTAACTGGTCCGGCGCCATCTGACAGACGATTCAATATTTTTAATTATTTTTTATTGGAAATGGGTACCTCTCACAGGCAAATCGTTCTATCTAGTACTTAAACTATTGGAGCTTGAAAAGTGGGTGTATTTGAGACAAGTTTCTCTCAGTTCCCAAAAAGTTGTCGCAACAGTTAGATCGAGAGTAGTTTCTCAGACGGCGCCGGACCGTTTGTGTTACTTTTTTTTGTTCATACGTAGAGTTCAAGAAGAACAAGAGGACCATCATACGGATGATATTCTTATTTTAGAAAAACGCAAGATTTTCAGTTTATGTCCGAGTAGATAGCGCAGGATGACGAAATACCTGTGCTTGCGTTGCAAAAAGCCTGTTAGTTTGGGATGTATAAAACCACTACCTATGTAAACATGCTTATAAAATTGGTAAAGTTTGATTGATGCTGGAAACAAACATTTTTTATCGATTTTTATTTTACCTAGCTTTTGAAGTTATACTTCTTTACCGGCGATATGAGGGTGAATTTTTATATGTTAAAATCTATGATCCCGGCGCATGCGCATTATAACTTTGTTCTGATTGGATGTTCAAATGACATGTCAAAAATTATTCAATATGGCGGCTGTGGTACAGCTGTAGTTTGAGTATTTATGGTTGTTGCGTTTTAAAATTTGTGTGAAAAGAAACAACAAACAAAAGTTAGTTAATAGTTATACTGCCTTTTTAAATAGTTTTCATATACCTATATTTTTGGACTTTTGGACTATTTTGGACAAGGAAAACTCATTCTAATTTGGTAAGTAGTTTTTATTATAATCATATTGTAATTATACATTTGGATTAGGTTGAAATACAGTAGAGCGTCGATTATCCGAACTAATTGGGGGACATAGGTGTTCGGATAGTCGAACTACAATATATTGATACATATTTATAGTCATACATATTTATCCACAAGTGAATAAAAGCCATATTTATATACCTACATATTTATTTATTTCTTGATAATGACAACTAGCAACTAAACAAAAAAGTGCAGTCTTCGCAACAACATAATTATTTTTGGATAAAATATTGAAGAAAATTGAAGATATTTTAAGCGTCAATTACTAACGCTTGCTCGGTATTCGAGTGCGGGACGCGAGAGTCGATAGTTCGAATAAGCGGTCGTTCGGTTGATCGACGTTCGGATAATCGACGCTCTACTGTACATTTATTTTCTCAAGAATAGGGATTTTAGAGAGAAATCCCAAATTAGGTCCGATTTACATTTTTAAATTATATTTTTTTGGCGTAGATTTATTTATCTAGTAGGTATGTAATGCTTTGATTTACATACTTAATTTGATTACCAACAAAAGTTCTACCAATCTTCATCTAATATATTGTTTTCTTACTGTTTTGTTATATTTTAATATTTTCTTCCACAAAATTTAAACTACATAATTTAATTATATTCAAAACAACTGTCAAACAGTAAAACGTTCAGTTACCCTATTTTTCCACATGACAAATAATGTGGAATTCGACGAGTGAGTCTAGGCTTCGATTACGAATCAAAGCGCCCCGAAAGTCACGGGTTCGATTCCCGATGCAAGTTTTTATTTTTTTATGCATTTTATGATTGTAAGTATATTTGTTATAATTTTTTTTTTTTTCAGAAAATGCGTATTTAAAATTTTTGTCAACAATTATTATCGTTCAGAAATCATTTTTTCTTTGTGGCATTTTTCAATGTGTTTGTGTGCGTTTTATTCTTTTATTTTTTTAAATTTTTGGTATTGCCTTAAAAATCACATAATATGTAGTAGAAGTATAACTTCTTACGTGCATACAAAGTACACACACATTCTTTTTTTGTTTAGTGTGCAGTTTGAACATTTATCCTAGAAATTTATTTTTGTTTCATGTTGTTTTTTATATATTTTTTATTTACTTTTCAAAACCATGTACTTTCTCACAAATATTTGTACGGATTTCAGTTTTATTTTAATATTTTTTTCTTAACTCAAATAACGCCCCAAATCTAATACATTCACTTTTATATAAATATATCAGGGTATGTTTGTAGCATTTAGTTTTAATAAAAAAATTATTTTGAGTGTTGTTTTGCTTTCTTGAAACAGCAGTTTCGCAGACGACGCCGGACCAGTTACGCTACTGCTACAGTACCGGACCAGTTAAGGGTTAAATTACCTATGCCAATAATTGTGGCTCAATCCCATATAAAAATACTACGTGAAGAAGGAATATGAAGGAATAAGAAAACATTAATAAATACTCATAAAAATTAACGGAAAATAAAATAAGTAGCACTAGATACTGTTTCGTAGATTCCAAAAAGGTATTCGATATATCGTCTAAAATTATTCCGGCATAACGTATTGTCTATAAAATGGATCTCAAAAGTATTTAGTGAATCTTTTCCAAAGTGTGTAAGAGACTAGCGGAGCAATGAGAGAGAAACATAATACGAAAATATGAACTTTTTGTGAAAATGGGAGACTTAAACGGTAAAGTAGTAGAAGACACAACTCCCGAAATGACTGTTTCGGTCTCCCTAGAAAGAAATGAAAGTGGAAATAGACTGGTACTGTTCCAAAGTTTGTAAGACACTAGCGGAACAATGAGAGAGCAAAATCATACGAAAATATGACCTTTTTGTGAAAATGGGAGACTTCAACGCTAAAGTAGTAAAAGACATAACTCCCGGAATTACTGCTTCGCTGGAAAGACATGAACGGGGAAATAGACAGGTACAGTTTTACCAAGAGCAAAACTTTGTTATTACCAAAACATGGTTTAACCCATTTAGCACCAAAGGTGCGAAAACGTACCATTTTTTTCTAGAATTTTTTTTGACAATTCGTTAATTTTTTTTAAATCTTTGTATTTTTTAAGCAACCAGAAGAAATCCGTGTAACTAAATTTAATTTTGTTTAATTTCCAAACTCATGCTTTCATCACAAAAATATTTTCTAAATGTCCGACATTTTCAATCCTTCAACACAACTTTATTTCTACTGTAGTAATTTTATTGGCATAACACTTTTGTGGTCAAATAAATTAAAACATTATTTGTTTAACCTATTTGTAAACCAGTTGTTATAAAAATACAAAAAAAATAATTTCTGAGTCATCAAATCTCGTGTTTCAAAATAATGGTTCGATAACGAACCATTGGCGGAAGTCGACATATAATCCTGTCTGATCAGGAATAAGTTCAAGGTGATGCACAGGCAGTAATTTGTTGGGATATTTCTTTATTATGTGTAAAAACACGTATCCGCTATGCTTGCGCTCCGAGCTCCTGCAACTGCTCCACATAGTGGACACGTTTGGTGCTCCCGGACTGTGCAATTGTGCGCACTCTGCCTCGGCGCTCCAATCTGTGGCGGTTTATATGTAAGGGAGCGCATACCGTATCGATTGGAGCAGTTGCAGGGAGCGCGGAGCGCAAGAAGTTCGTGAACATGGTGGATGGTTGGCGCTCTCAGACCATGCAACAGTGTGCGCTCCGCCTCAACGGTCCAATAGGTGGCGGTTTATATGTAGAGGAGCGCATGCGTGTAGATGGGAGCAGTTGCAGGGAGCGTGGAGCGCAAGAGGTTTGTGAACATAGTGGATGGTTGGCGCTCCCGGACCGTGCAAAAGTGCGCGCTTCGCCTCGGCGGTCCAATAGGTGGCGGTTTATATGTAGAGGAGCTCATGCCGTATCGATGGGAGCAGTTGGAGGGAGCGCGGAGCGCAAGAGGTTTGTAAACATAGTGAATGGTAGGCACTCCCGGACCGTGCAACAGTGCGCGCTCCGCCTCGGCGTTCCAATTGGTGTCGGTTTATATGTAGAGGAGCGCATACCGTATCGATTGGAGCGGTTGCAGGGAGCGCGGAGTGCAAGAGGTTCGTGAACATAGTGGATGCTTGGCGCTCCCGGACCGTACAACAGTGCGCCAACGACCGTGCGGCAGTACCTCGGTGGTCCAATATTACGAACGTAGTGGATACGTACCTTTAGAAAGCCGGGTATTTTGGTATTCAGTTTTGTTATAATCTAGGGTGGAGGGGGGAGGGGGCTACATAAGGGAGGTTGTGTAGTATTGTAGACAATATGTCGATTTGTCGAATTTATGCAACTGGCACAGTGCAAGATACAGGATTGGAAAATGTAAACTGGAAATATCTAAAATTTTCTAAAAAAGATAGAGGGCCGTTCGACTTCGTTTTTGAGAAAGAAGCTGCAGAAGGTGTAGGCAATGTTCTAACCATACTATTTTTGTTTATCAAAACTTCCAGGTCCATTTACACTCTAAATGTTTTGAGACTTTTCATAAAAAATAAAATTATGTATTTCAATTTTTATATCTCATTTCCGCCAAAGGTTCGAAAACGAATCATTTTGTTGTTGTGACACCTGCCATTATCAAAGTGTAAAATAATTTTTTTAGGAATGTCTAAGTTTATTTTACTCTAGTTAATCAAATATATTACATATTATTGCAGTATTTCTTTGCTTGGCGGTTAATGGGTTAAACGTCCAAAAAGATCTCTTTACATTTGGATATTACCGGGATATGGCCGCCACAATTTAATACGTAATGAAATAGATATCACTATTCCGACCACAATTTATACAATTTGCATCTAGAGTTATCCTAAAACTAATTAAAATTAAAAAGCCATTCAATAAAAAAGAAATATGATAGACAAAAAATAAAAGGAGAGGATTTTGAACATTACTTTAAAAAGACAATATACAGTGATGAGTGCGCTAAAACCGACAAAATAACGCACATGATGGAAAACAATACTTTGTGGAATAAAAGAGATGAAACTAGTAGAGGTGGGAACTTACCGTTAGAAATCTATAAATTTTATTTACATTACATTACCACTATGGATATTTTCTCACCTTTAGGCCCTTATCACATCAAAGCTACGCGACAGCGACGCGAAGGCGATACGATGTCGTCGCGATGTATCTTTATTGGTGAACCTATGGTTTTCCAGAGAACGGCAGTTCTCGCCAGTGGCGCACACCTACACCCCCTACACGCGACACTATATATACATAAAATTTTCGATTTTCTAAATCTGACTGAATTGAAAATTGGGCAAACTCCCGTCTTAAAGTTCAGGAAAATACTGACCAATTCGTATGTCAACCATCCATTTTGGTCCAAGAGTGTGGATTTTACGGCCCTTCTTATTTAGGGTCTGTTTTTCGTTCTCGTCCCCAGAACTCCCAAAAATTTTAAAAATTTAACTCCAACCTTTACGGCTTCTAATAGAAGCGATCATTACCTTTCCAACACATGTCTAATTTTGAAAATCGGTTATACCGTTCAAAAGTTACCGAGCTCAGAAATATGAGTCAATTTTTATTTAAAAAAGGAAAATGTTTGTGGATATAATATGTACATATGTATGTATGTATGTATGTATGTGTGTGGAAAAGTTAAACCGATCTGATTTTTTTTCTCTGTTTGAAGAGGGGATGAGGGCCGATTCAGAATCGGTGTAGTTTGTGAGTTTTGACTACCCATAAGCCAGCTATAGGGCTTGGTAAGTACAAAACGGCATATTTTTTGGCAGTATATATCTCCGGTTCAAGAAGAGACAGGAGAACAGTAAATACACCAAATTAATAGCGTTGAGTTAAGCTTTCAAATGGTGTTTAATCTGTCAGGATTAGATATACACACGGCTCAGCATAGCCGAAAAACTGAAAAACTAAACTTTGAAATTTTGGTTTTTCGACAATTACTCAAAATTTCAACCTACGAATTACGCCAATAACTAAGCTTTTGTAGAAAGACTCTAGACGAATCTAACGGTGTATACCTTATATCCAGGAAAATTCGAATTTTTAACTTGTAGGCTTCATAAGTATGATCAAATCTATTTCTTATGGGAAAAACGCATGTTCAAGCTCAATGATTCCTGTAATAGCTTCAGTTATCATACTTGACCTTAGATGCATAAGATACTACTTGTCAATACGTTTCAAACTCATGTTTAGTGAACAAAATCGGTTAAGCCTTTTAGAAATTATTAAGCTACAAAAGTATCATCCAATTAACGATTATTCCCTAAATGGTTTATGTAGTTGTAGTGGTTACGACGCTAATTTGATCTGGCAACGGGCAATCCGAGTTCATTTACCGGCCATCCCAGTATTTTTTTCAATCTATTTCGAATACAAAAAAAAACTTAATGTACAGTTACGGTCACTGAATAGTTTACACTTTAATTTTTACATTGTAATACTGCAAAAATAGCAGTGTCGTACGGATTTGATAAAAGTCAAAAAATTTGAAAAAGTCAATGCTTGTCAAAAATTTCAGAAATGTTAAAAAATAAAATAAAACGATATCAAACTCCTCCAAAATGATTCGAATGCATTTGAGTGATGCGCAAAAAGCAAGAGCAGTTGCCAAACTCGAAGAAGGTTGGTCACTAATGCAAGTTGCTGCAGATTTAAACCTGAGCCATATGTGCATATGGAAAATCAAACAAAGATATGTTTATCAATATTTAATATAAAATAGATTTAAAATAAAAGGGTATTTTAAAACCAGACTTCTTTATTTTCGTTATTAATACCATAATCAAGTTTATTCAAAAATACTTCTTTCTATACTTTTCATTTTGTTAAATTTTGTAAAATATATTATTTATATTATTTTAATTTTTTAATTTTAATCAACCTATTCTAGGTACACCACTGGTAACGTCACTTTGACGTAAAAGGTGCGTTTACACAGGGTAAAAATTTAAAAATCGGCTCCTAGATACGTAATCCTGTAAACTATTTAATGACCGCAACTGTAAATTCGATGGACATTAGATCATTTGGGAGGTAATGCGACAAAGGCGACAATTTATAAAGCGTGTAATCGAGAAATATTGCATTCAACTTTATACATTTAATTTATATACGCCAGCGCGTGCAGTTAAAGGTTAAAGCTAATAGAATTAAAAATTTCAATGCAAAACTAATCATGTTTAAATTGTTTTTATTTATTTTTTTTTATTTTTGCGCATATTTATTATGCAAGCTTCAGTTTGCGTGCGCACGCTCCTAATCTAATTTCAACATTTTGTTATGGTAGGTTGCTCCATTCTTCAAAAGTAGCTTATACTAGCCGTGCGGTGTTTTGTGGATTATCTCGGCGAGCTCTAATTTTTCTTTAAAACATATCTCACAAATACGCTATACGGTTAAGCTCGGGTGGGCAAGCATCCACTCCAAACAAGGGATGCCTTTTGCTTCAATGATGCCTCTAGTCACTCTAATGGTATGTGGAGGTCCACTATCATGCATGAAAATTAAATTTTCTCCTGTTGCATCTCTCCAGAGCCTAACTACAGGTTATCAACATACCTGTGAGCAGTTAAAGTTGATTGGATGAAAATTAAAGGAGTTTTTTTACGGATCGCAATTCCTCTCTAGAACATTATGCTTTCCCTTGTATATTTGTGAACAGATCTGACAGTTTTCGCTCTTGCTTGTCTTCTTCGACCTCTAAGCACACGATTTCGTGGGTCATCTGATTTTACACCAATCCTGACTTTTTCTGAAAATAACACATTTTGTCAATTACCAATGTTCCAGTTTTGGTGGTGAAGACACCAATTTAGGCGAACAATCTTGTGCTTCCTGGATAACTTGGGAACTCGTAACTGTCTCCTGTTGTATACTTCGTGGCACGAACTCTTTTTCTTATCGTTTCAACTGAAAAAGTTACAATTTTAGCTTCCAAAAACTGCCTTTTGAGCTGGAGGTGAGAAATGGTTGGGTGTTTTCCAGCTGATTGGACAATAATTAGACGATCGTGGCGAGCCGTTATTACTTTTTGGCGACTTTCCCTTGCTTTATTTTTAGTTCTTGTTACCTAGCAAAAGTTTTGGACAGAACGCCCTTTGTTATGCATAGTTCTACAGCTATGTCCCTCTGAGAACATTACTTTCTCCACAAGACCAATATCTTTCCCTGTTGTAAGTTCTATAACCCCACATGAGGCATATTTTCGTTTTTGGACGAAAAAGTTAGTTTATTATCTATATTCGTTCAATTTGCAACTCAAGCAAATAACCTATACCGTACCGAGCTGTACTATTTGATTCTCTTATAGATTTGTTTATTTTCAATAAAAACCTTTATTCTTCGCAACAATAACAAGTTTTTTCAAAAGAAATAAATATTGCTTTGAAATACATGGAGATTCCATATAAGTTTGGGTGTGTGTACATTGTACATAGATACAAACATTCTCCCCTTTTTAAATAGAAATTGAGGCAAATTTCTGAGCTCGACTCGGTAACCATTGAATGGTGTAACCGATTTTCAGAATTAGGTATGCATTGGAAAGGTAATGATCAATGCTATCAGAAGCTGTAGAGGTTAGACTAAAATTTTCGAAATTTTTGGGAGTTTTGGGGACGAGAACGAAAAACGGATCCAAAATGGGGAGGGCCTTGGACCAAAATGGATGGTTGACATATGGATTGACTGGTCTTTTCCTAAACTTTAAGATGAGATTTGGACCATTTTTCAGTTGAGTCAGGTTAACAGAATCGAAAACTTCGCGTATATAGTGGCGAGAACTACGAGAACCACCGTTCTCTGGGATAAGCGTAGTATAGTGTAGGAAACAAAGGTTGAACCTTGCAAAATGGACACAAGTCCGGTTTTATTTTTTTTTTTCTAGTATATCAAGGGGTGCTTATTATAAGACCAACTTTTTCTGAAAAAATTTCGCCCCGGAACTCCCATTTTCACCCCTTTAAAGGGGGTAATTTGTGGTTTTTGCGGAACGTAGCCCTTCCTGTACCTTTTACAAAAAATTCCTTTTATAGAAATATGAAGAGGACTATATTTTCTACGATTTATTTCCCGACAGCATCTGTCTATCATCCACCGTTTAGCGGGGGTGGCGTCCCAAAGTTGACAAGTTTAAAAAAATGTTATAAAAAAATATATATTTTTCCCTAATTTTAACGTAAATTAAGAAGAAATCCTTCGGCAAATATTCACAAATAATTGATTGATTTTTTGGTATAGGCTTCACTTAAGAGTAGTAGCCCTTTTTTTAATTACAGGGTGTTACATTTTAAAAAACCCTTTTTTATACCATCTGAACTGTTTATGCTAGAGTAAAAAAACTTTCAGAGATTACCCATGTACTGGTGCTATTTACAAATTTGTATAATGCACCCCCATTTTTCCCCGGAACCACCCCAAAAAAAGAAGAATTAATAAATAAAGTGATTCTCTTGGAATCCTTCACACGCAATGCCCTTTATTAATATGCTTCATATATCCTTTTGTGCTCTTTATTATTACCTACACATGGACACCAAAAGCGATTTCGTAGTGCAACCTCTGTAGCAAAAAAAAATAAATAAAAGGGGGGGTTGATTTTTTTTTGTTTTTTGCTTTTTGATCCATATGGGCATATGCTTCATCAATAGTGCTTTTCAAAAATATATATGGTTATTGCAACATCCCTGCGGAAACCACCCTTATCCTTGAAAATATACTGCAGAAACTACCCCTAGCCCTTGGCGAGCATGTTTTTACGATTTTCTCATTACCTATGCATTTTTTTTAAACAAAACTTATACAAGGTTAAAGACCACTATTTACTCTAAAAATTAGGCCCTATTATTTTTTTTCGTATAAGCAACCGTTACGGCAGAGTGGCGCCGTAAACCTCATATATGCTTTGGCAGGCTCCAGTTTTTGTTTTTTATTTCGTCATCTGTTCGTTTTATTGATAAAGTGCTTATGTAAAATAAAACAACACAGTGTAACCTACAAATTATGACCTATGCCAGTGTTTCTCAACCTTGTACCATTTGCGACCCAATTTTCCATAATTATTTTCACCGCGCCCCCCTGGTACAATAACAATCTATTTGTGCAATAATAATGTACCTTGAGTATTTTGACCAAAAACAGTATGATGTTTTCTGCACTGAAAACCAAAGCGTTTCGTATACTATTACCGTTTTCAACATCCTGCCTTTGCGAAACAGGATTTTCCGCGATAGCTGCTTTGAAGACCAAATATAGCTCACAGATAAATATAGAAAAAGAACGTATATTTCTTATATTTCACCCTGTTTCGATAAACTTTGCTCTGCAAAACAGGCCCAAGGAAGTATATAATTTACATTAAACTTGTTGATAATTAATTTAGTATCTCTTTATAACTATAGCTCCTTATCAGTGTTCATGTGTATTTTATTTTTCATTTTGTCAGAATTTTGTTTTGATTTGATTTTAGTAAATTAGTTAATATTGTTGGCGTTTTTTCTTTGATATGCTCACGGCCCCCCATTACTAAAAGCGCGCCCCCCTAGGGGGGCGTGCCCCACAGGTTGAGAATCACTGACCTATGCACATTTTACATTATTTCCGCCCCAAAGCCACAGTGGTGGCCCAAAATCAATTTTTGCATATTTTCGCCACCTAGAAGCATTTTATTGCATTAATGCTACTTTAATAGTACAATAGGAGGGGTGATCGGGGCGATCACCCCCCCCTCCTTTCAAACCAAGTGATATTCTATTTAAAGATTATAAAAATATTCATTTATTTTTATAGAAATACTTATATTATATTATTATTTTTATAAGAATGGCGTACGTTTTATGCTTTAGCGACAGTGGCTGATCCAGCATCGTTAAGAGGGGGTGCCAATTGGCTAAATTTTTATAAAAATAAATGAATACTTTTATAATCTTTAAATATAATATCACTTGGTTTAAGAGGGGAGTGATCGTCCCCATCACCCCTCCCTGGATCCGCCACTGCTTAGTGACCACTTAAGGGTGAATATTGTGCTATTAAAGTAGCATTAATGCAATTAAATACGTGTAGGTGGCGAAAATAGGCAAAAATTCATTTTGGGCCACCACTGTGGCTTTGGGACGCAAAGAATGTAAAATGTGCATAGGTTATAATTTGTAGGTTACACTGTGTTGTTTTATTTTACATAAGTACTTTATCAATAAAACGAACAGATGACGAAATAAAAAACAAAAACTGGAGCCCGTCAAAGCATATATGAGGTTTACGGCGCCACTGTGCCGTAACGGTTGCTTATACGAAAAAAATTAATGAGACCTAATTTTTAGAGGAAATAGTGGTCTTTAACCCTGTATAAGTTTTGTTTAAAAAGAATGCACAGGTCATGAGAAAATCGTGAAAACATGCTCGCCAAGGGCTAGGGGAAGTTTCTGCAGTATATTTTCAAGGACAGAGGTGGTTTCAGCAGGGATGTTGCAATAACCATATATATTTTTGAAAAGCACTATTGATGAAGCATATGCCCGTATGGATCAAAAAGCAAAAAACAAAAAAAATTTCAACCTCCCATTTTATTTTTTATTTTTTTTTTGGCTACAGGAGTTGCACTAGGAAATCGCTTTTGGTGTCCATGCATGGGTAATAATAACGTGCACAAAATGATAAATGAAGCATATTAATAAAGTGCATTGTGTGTGAAGCATTCCAAGAAAATCACTTTATTTATTAATTCTTCTTTTTTGGGTGGTTCCGGGGAAAAATGGGGGTGCATTATACAAATTTATAAATAGCACCAGTACATGAGTAATCGCTGAAAGTTTTTTTACTCTAGCATAAACGGTTCAGATGGTATAAAAGGGGTTTTTTAAAATGTAACACCCTGTAATTAAAAATGGGGCAATTACCCTTAAGTCAAACCTATACCAAAAAATCAGTCACTTATTTGTGAATAATTGTAGCAGGATTTTTCTTAATTTGCGTTACAGTTAGGGAAAAATATATATTTTTTTAAAACATCTTTTTTAAAAACTTGTCAAGTTTGGGGCGCCACCCCCACTAAACGGTGGATGATAGACATATGCTGTCGGGTAATAAATCGTAGAAAATATAGTCCTCTTCATATTTCTAAAAAAAAATATTTGTAAAAGGTACAAGAAGGGCTACGTTCCGCAAAAACCACAAATTACCCCCTTTAAAGGGGTGAAAAGGGGGGTTCTGGGGCGAAATTTTTTCAGAAAAAGTTAGTCTTATAATAAGCACCCCTTGATATAACAGAAAAAAGATAAAACCAGACTTGTGTCCATTTTGCAAGGTTCAACTTCTGTTACCTACACTAATAGGAGAATTGAATGAACGAAACAATATGTTTGAAATATCAACATTTTATTAACATCAAATTTGATGTTTTAAACAACATTTATATTATTAATGAATTATATACAAGATTATGATACTAAGATAAATCATAATACAAAAATATACAATTATTAGGATTATTAGGAGCAGTAGTACCTGCCCAGGAACAATAAAAGCATTATACTATATCTATATTATCTTCTTAAATATCTTGTCTTCCAACTGTTCTAGTAATTATACTACTTTTAACTACTATTAACGAATTATTCCACATCGATTTTCATATAATTTCCATAATATTCGGAAAGGTTATTGGTACCAAATTTCGGTCTATTAGCATTGATGATATCCATATTTTCCAGTACTGCAAAGCGGTCATCATACTGTCTTAATTTTTTTAACCATGCATCTAAAAATTATTAAAATTTGAGATGTATACAAAAATATATTAGGCTAGTTACGGTTGTAAGGAAACAATTTTAAAATTGTGTCTGGATCATACTTTAGATTTTAGATACGGTAGCAATTCTTTTATGTATGCCTAGCCCAACCATTGCATTCCGTAGTCTTACACGATTACTTGAATCATGTTTGAAATCTATACAGATCTGATGTACATAAGTCAACTTTTAACAATTTTCAAGCATTTGTCTAATAGTAAATAATATTTCACCAATTTCCGATCTTTTAGGCATGAAGCCACACTGGTATCTTTTTAGGAATACCGAAGCCAATATGTTATACGTAGTAATTAGTAAAATTCCCCTACAGTTTATACAAGAGCTCTTTTTTCCTTGTTTGTGTATTGGTACAATAATACTGCTATACCGTTCTTTCTCTATACCATAGTGCGACCCATAACTTTAGAACCACCTTGTATATTTTTTTTATATTTGGTATATATAATATGTCTCATTTAGAACCCAAACCACCAAACTACTTATCACAAGAAAAATCAAGGTCCCAATAAAAAAAATTATAAATTCATTGTGACGTTGAAACAACACACTCTAATATGGAAATTTTCAAAACCCGTTTGCATATTTGAAAAGGGCACAACAAACTAAGTCTAATGGTTGATTTCAATTTTTTGACAAGACAATTTAATGACTTTAATTTTGAAACTCATTTATTTACAACAATACTTATTTACTACATCGGAAAACCCATTTAGTTATCACAAGAAAAATCCAGGTACGGATTAACAAAAAAAAATTAAAGTAATTGTGACCTTGTAACAACACGCTGTAAATTGAAATTTTCAAAAAATTCGTTTGTACATTTGAAAAGAGCACAAAAAACTAAGTTTAATGCCTCGCTTCAAATTTTTGCGCAGACAATTTAGTGGTATTCATTTTGAAATTATACCGAAATTTTTGCTAGAGTTCTCAGAGTTTTTAAAAACATCGACATAATTTCGACAATAAACTTAGTTTTTTGTGGACTTTTCAAATGTGCAAACAGATTTTCAAAATTTCCATATAGGTATAGGGTGTTTTTTCAAGGTCACAAATACTTTATATTTTTTTATTAATTCCGACCTGGATTTTTCTTGTGATTAGTAAGTGGGTCGTTTCAATGTAGTAAGGGCAATAGTGAGGGTATTTGGCTCCGAATTCCATCCTACTAAATCGATTGACTTGATATTTTCACAGTAAGTAGGGAATAGCTGAAGAAACAAAGTCTACCCTATGACGATGTGTGCTTTTTTCTTAGGGGTGATTTTCACCCCTTCTCGGGGGTGAAAAATTTTTTCGTTAAAATAGCCACGAAAGAGGCTAGAGAACCTAATTCTAAGCAAAAACTGTTCTATAATTATTTTTTGAAAACTCAATATTTTTGAGTTATTCGTGGTTGAAAATTGGGCATTTTCATTGAAAAATGACATCATTTCGGACGGATTTTGGCGAATACCTTAAAAACTATCCATCTAAAAAAAATTATCTACAAAACATTTTTGAACGTTATAAAAAAACAAAGAGATTCGTTCCTTCATAAATCTTCTAGTTATAATACAAAAAGAAATATGGTAGGTGAGAACAGTTTTTTTTTTGGTGCAAGCTCAAATCGGTGTATTCAATTTGAAATAACAGAGAAACGGTCGACTTTAGGTGTATTATAACTTTTGTAGTGCTTGAAAAGGCATTTAAAATGAGCAATATTAAATGTCGATTACATTCAAACTAAGCGAGATATGCTACAAAAAAATTGATGACTAATGTATTTTAAGAAGAAATGAGAAATATATTTTACCCCTCATCCATCAGAATTAAAATACATCGTTTTGCTTTTACCATACTTTTTATTACAGTGTTATTTCTATGTCCAAAAATTTGGACTGGTTTAAAATGAACGGTTTTTGAAAAAAATAAGATCAAATTATACATTTTGAAATTTTGCGCATTTTGAAATTTCCTTGAATATCTTCCTTTTTCTCCATGTAACTCGAAAATGATAAGAGATGCGAAAAAAAGATACCTCAAAAAAATGTGGAGTCCTTTTAGATAAAAATTTCATTTTTATTTTTCATTACTGTATCTCTTATCAGTTTCAAGTTACATGGAGAGAAAGGAATATTTTTAGAAAATTTAAAAATGCGCTCTATAATTTGATCTCCTTTTTTTTTAAACCATTCATTTAAAATCCGTTCAACTTTTTGAACATAGAAATAACACTATAATAAAAGGTATTGTAGAAGGAAAACGATGCATTTACATTCTGGTGGATGGGGGTTAAAATTATTTCTCATTTTTTCTTAAAATACATTAGTTATTAATTTTGTTTGCAGCATATCTCGTTTAGTTTGAATGAAATGGATCTTTAATATTGCTCATTTTAAAGGTCTTTTCACGGACTACAAAAGATACTGATTGCATTATACACCTAAAATCGACCGTTTCTCTGTTATTTCAAGTTGAATACACCAATTTGTGCATGTACCAAAAAAACAAACTCTTTGTACTTGTACAAATATGTATACTTTGTACTTGTACTTATAATACAAACTTGTATTATAAGTGGAAGATTTGTGAAGGCAAGCATCTCTTTGTTTTTTTATAACCTACAAAAATGTTTTATATAGTTTTTTTAGTTAGATGCATAGTTTTTATGGTATTTGCGAAAAACCGTTCGAAAAGGTATTACGTTTCAATGAAAATGGCCAATTTTCAACCACGAATAACTCAAAAATATTGAATTTTCAAAAAAAACTATGGAAGAGTTTTGGTTTAGAATTAGGTTCTCTAGCGAATTCCGTGGTTATTTTAACCTAAAAAATTTTCACACCTAAGAAGGGGTGGGAACCACCCCCCAAGATCGGCACACATCGGCATAGGGTAGACTTTGAATTAGGAGATAAGTAGAGGCTATTTCCAAAATTTCATTAAAATCCATGCTGTAGGATAGAATCTGGAGGTTATATCCTATTCTTACTCCCATTGGCTGGCGTATAAATAATTATTATTTAATGTTGTTCTGAAGCTATTTCCTTGTGGCATTTTTATGATTAATTATTTATATGGGAAATAAGCCACAATTAAAATGAAAAAAATAATTTTATTAACGTTTCGACGCCCAAATCGGGTTCCGTTGTCAAAATACAAAATATTACAGTAATATTTTGTATTTTGACAACGGAACCCGATTTGGGCGTCGAAACGTTAATAAAATTATTTTTTTCATTTTAATTGTGGCTTATTTCCCATATAAATAATTAATCATAATTATTATTTATTTTTAAAATAAGTATGTATTTATTTATTAACTTTAATATTTTATTATTTATTATTATTATTATTAAGTGCTTTAAAAATCTCCTTTTTAATTTCAGAGTTCTTAAAAATTTCAACATAATTTCAAAATTAAAGTCATTAAAATCTGACCAAAAAATTGAAGCATTAAACTTAGTTTTTGTGCTCTTTTTAAATATGCAAACGGAATTTGAAAATTTCAATATACAGGCTGTTATTTTAAGGTCATAATTACTTTATGTTTTTTTTAACCTTTAGCTGGATTTTTCTAGTGATTATTAAATTATTCGTTCCAATGCAGTAAATAACTATTGATTACTGTTAAAATGAGTACTTATTCAGTAACTTTAATAATTTATTAATAAAAGTTAATAATACATACCTTCGTTTTAATCTCAGAGTTATAAAAAAATTCAATTTAATTTCAAAATTAAAGTCATTATCTGGCCAAAAAATTTAAGCGAACCGTTAAACTTAGTTTTTGTGCTCTTATCAAATATGCAAACGGATTTTGAAAATTTCAATATACAGGGTGTTGTTTCAAGGTTACAATGAATTTATAATTTTTTTAACCCGGGCCTGGATTTTTGGTTGAGTTGTTTGGTTTCTAATTGAGAGATATTATGTGTACCAAATATCAAAAAATATACAAGGTAATTCTAAAGTTATGGATCCAGAAATAAATGAACAAAATCGATAAAACACCCTCTAACTCGGTTATAGAAATCGGTGAAGCAATAAATGTAATATAATCTAGAACCAGCTCAGTGACCTCTATTCACCATTTAATTATTTCCGTTTCCCAATGAAACACCGTGAATAAATCGATTAAAATATTTTTAAGTACTTATTTCAAATACAGCAAGTTTTTTTATCTTTTAGCACAAAAACAAAATATTACAAAAATCTAAAATGACAAGATGGTCGATGACAAACCAAAGGAAGATAAATGTCACGTTATTGGAAAATATTAATTGTATGTTAATCAAAACGTGTTACTCCATACTCCATACTTACCATTAAGTTCTGATAACGACTTTTGACTACCTCCATATTCCTTTGGCAAAATTTCTCTTGGAATAAACTTGTACACCTCTTCAATTGATTTATGAACAAAAATCTACAAAAGCAGTAAATTCTATATTTGTATTAAATTACAATAATATTTTCAATGCCATACCTATATAGGGTGTCAATTTGAAAAGTTGCCACCCCCTATAATTTGGTATCTATAAAAAATTTTAAAATATGCAAAAACACGTCAAATTTATTTGTGAGGGGAACATTTTATAGACCAGTTTTCAACTAAATTACACTAACCCTCTAGCGGGGGCAAACGCAACCCCCAAAATCTTTAATGGAAAGGGGGGTTGAGTGATACCTCATTTTAAAGATCGTTCGATTACCTTTTTAAAATTACCACATACATTATATTTCTTTTCAGTAGTTTTGGAAAAATCAAGTGAAACCGTACAGATATTAAGAGCAAACAGTAGCGAGCAACAGGTAGCAACAAACGCGTTCCAAGATTGCGGCTCTAATTTTGAATATTTTGTCGAGACATTTGGCACACATATTCGAAATATAATAAAGAAAGGCGGTACAGAGCCAAATTTCAGAAATATATTAGTATGTGGAAATTAGTCTATAAGTAAATAAAATATTAAAAAAAGGAATTTGTCTCGCCATTCACCTTCCGATGACCAACCTTTTTTTGTTACACGGATGACCAAGGGGAGGGGGGGGTGACCCCAGGTCAAAAATGTCAAAAATGACAACAAAAAAAATAAATTTTTGTTTATTTTTTATTTTTTTTATTTTTTTTTATTTTTTTTATTTTTTAATTTTTTTATTTATTTTTATTTTTTTTATTATTTTTTTATTTTTTTATTTTTTTTTTATTTTTTTTATTTTTTTTTACTTTTTTAATTTTTTTTATGGCATGGACTTTATGTCATTCAGCCAGTCACAACATGAGTATTAGTGTCATGTGTAGTGTGTATTTTGAGTAACTGTCTTGTTACTTTGCAAAGTCGACGTCATTAGCGTAAAACTACTTGGAATTACACATAATAGACGGTATTTTACTAAACATCAACTTCAGAATATATTTTTTATTCGTAAAATATAGGGAATCTTTTTTATTTTAAAATATGAGGATATCTAGAATGATATTCAATAATTGTCAAAGTTAATTTAAATTTGGAAATCTCTCCGAAAAATATTAATTTTTGGCGGATTATTTGATTTATACCGTTCTAATTTAGTTTGTTTAGTTTTGTTAAACTTTTCCTTATTTAGTTTACATTTTGAAAGTGTTCATAAGTTAAACGTTACTTGAAAACTCCTCTATGGAGTCATCTAGTGGAGGCGAACCGCCTGATATTGAGAATTCGATGGATAGTAGCTGTGATTTACAAGATTTAAATGGATTTCTACCCAACCAGCCTCAAAATAAGATAAGTAGTAGTATTAATCTTAACAATATTAATGAAAAACAAAATACTTTAGTAAACTCAGATCAACCAGAAAAAACCAGGCCTGTTTATTTATACGAAAAAATTGATTTAGGACCTTTTTACATTTTCATTGAAAACTCCAGTTTAAATTTTACAGGAAAATTAAACGCTGTTAAAATAGGCGAGATCCTATTTACGTTACATCCAGAAATTGACAATTATATAAAAAAAATTGACTCAATCGGACGCAACCGAGTTAGGGTCTCATTTAAAAATTATAGTAGCGCAAATGCTTTAGTTACTTCCAAATTCCTTATTCAAAAAAATCTGACCGCATACATTCCAAAATTTCAATTGTTTAAACTAGGTGTAGTAAGGGATATAGATTCAGATATATCGGAAGAATATCTTAAAAATAGAATAAAGGAATTTGATCACCATTGCAAATTCTCGGTTGAGTATGTGAAACGAATAACAAGAAAAATAGTAGCAGATGACAAAGTAATATTTAATCCAACAAAATCAGTTATTGTGTCTTTTAAATGCCAGAATATACCAAAGTATGTAGTAATTAATCATGTCTTACACACTGTTGAAAAATACCAGCAAAAGGTAATTATCTGTTACCACTGCTATAGGTATGGGCACATGAGTAAGCAGTGTAAAAGTAATCCTCGCTGTTTTAAGTGTCATGAATCTCACCTTTCCGATTCTTGTTCTTTATCATCGTTTAACAAAAAATGTCTATCCTGTGAAGGTGAACACTTCACTAATGAATGGGAGATATGCCCAGAATTTGATCGCCAAAAGAAAATAAAACATTATATGTCTGAAAACAGCTTATCTTTTAAGGAAACAATTAAACTCTTTCCTAAGATAACTTATGCATCTATAGCAGCCAATAATTCCTCAATAAATTCTCATCAAACTCCAAATATGAATGCACCATCCTCTTCATATTCCTTTACTCAATTGTCCACGTCTCAAACATCTTCCAATCAGTTCGCTCTACCTTCAGTTTCAAATAGATATACAATAATAAAACCACCAAAATACAAACGACCTATCTCTTCCTCACCAGACCAAGTAACAATGGAACATCAAAAAATAATAAAGTTAAACCCCATGTCCAACAGACCTGGTGGTATTATCACCTCTTCTTCGTATCAATCTACATTTAATCCAGAACAAGGATCTAAAATACATGAACCATCAAAAGAATTAACAGAATTAATATCAAATATAGTTACAAGTATTATCTATAATATAAATCACAAAAATTTTGAAATTCCAGAAAAATCAGTTCTAGTAAATTCAATTCAATCAGTTTTAAGTTCTCTCTTATATAATAATGAATAGATTGGTAATTTGTCAATGGAATTGTAGATCGGCTAACTCTAATAGAGAAAACCTTATCCACCTATTAGAAGACCAGAAAGTTGATATCGCATTATTGTCAGAAACTAGATTTAAACCAGAAAAGTATTATAACTTTCACGGGTACAATATTGTCAGAGACGACCGCTTTTCAGTAACTGTTGGCGGTGGCTCAGCAATTTTAATAAATTCAAACCTATATTACGAGGAAGTCACCATGAAAGTAGATTTAATAAACGTCAATAAAGTAGCAATAAAAATAAAGTTTAAGTCATATACTGTCACATTTATATCTATGTATGTTCCCCCAGGAACCAAGTTATTGTTACAACAATGGAACAATTTCATAACATCTATAGAAAGACCATTTATAATAGGAGGTGACCTTAATGCTCACCACATTGCCTGGGGCCTAGACAACCAAACAGATATGAAAGGTAAAATCTTGATGGACTGTATAGACGATAATAATTTAATATTCAAAAATGATGGCTCTCCTACTTTCTTTAGGAACTTCTCGAAATCGGCAATAGACCTGACCATTTGTACTCCTGACTTAAACCACCTGATCACTTGGAAAACACTTCAAGACCTATTTGGTTCAGACCATACACCTATAAGAGTAGAGTTAGAGGATCAACCAACTCATACATATAATCCATATTCACAAAAGTGGAATTTAAAGAATGCCGACTGGAAATTATATGAACAGTATTCGGAAGATGTATTCTCTCAATTTAAAGATATAAATTCTTATGAACAAATTTTGCACAATATAAATACAACTGCATCCTACTGCATCCCCAAATTTAAAATAAAAAAACCGACTTCCAGAGGAAAATACTGGTGGGATTTAGAATGTGAAGAAGCAGTCAGAAGAAGACAGGAAAGTTTTTGTATATTCAAAGAAAATCCAAACCATGAAAACCTACTTAAGTATAAAAAAGATGATGCACATGTCAAGAAGATCACTAAACAAACTAAAAGAAATAGCTGGAGAGATTATGTCGGATCCCTAAATAGGTCAGTCCCTATTAAAGATGTATGGTCAAAAGTTAACCGAATAAAAAATAGAAAAACAATGAACAAAGTCCCTGTTATTCTGTCGGAAGCTTCGTGGGTAGAAGAGTTCCATCAAAATATCACACCGCCGTCTGCAGAATTAGTAATTCCTGATTTACAACTAAATGCTCTGTACGACTATCCAGAACCAATCCGTTTCCTAGTCAAACCATTTTCTGCCACTGAACTAAACTTTGCGTTGAAGAAAAACTCAAATTCAGCACCAGGTGCCGATAATATCCATTACTCGATGCTATCAAATCTTTCAAGAATTGGTAAGGCTGCACTACTAAATATATATAATGAAATTTGGATGCGCCGCATAAAGATTCCTGACGATTGGCACGTTTACACTATTATCCCGGTTTTAAAACCAGGAAAATCATCAAAGAATTGGGATTCTTACCGTCCAATCGGTCTGGCTTCCTGTATACTAAAAACATATGAGAGACTTATTAAAAACCGTCTGGAATTTTGGCTAGAAAAGAACGACCTATTACCAAGAAGTCAGTTTGGTTTTAGAAAAGGTAAATCCACACAAGATAGCCTCTGCCACTTTTTAATAGACATTTATAGTTCCTTTACTTATAAGAAAGCAGTTAGTGCTTTGTTCTTAGATATAAAAGGGGCTTACGACAACGTTAATCTTCACATACTATACGCGAAAATGTTGGAAATAGGAATACCCGAGATAGTAACATGGAACATCATTAACTTATACATTAATCGAGCAGTTCACGTTAGATTAAATGGAGATCAATCTAACTCCCGATACACATCTTTGGGACTACCTGAGGGTAGCATCCTAAGTCCTATATTATATATACTGTATACTGCTGACTTAGAAACTAAACTTCCTCAACACATAAAAATCCTACAGTACGCTGATGATGTTGCGATATATGCAGAAAATAAGTCAATAGATAGATGTAATAACTACCTTAAATCGACATTGAATATTATAAAAAAATGGGCTACCGATAATAACTTAACAATATCAGAGAGTAAATCAACCATTGTTACCTTTACTAAAAAACGATATGTTCCTCAAAGCCATCTACAATTTGATAATACTAGTATTCCTTATAAAACTTCAATAAAATTTCTTGGCGTATTTTTAGACTCCAAATTAAATTGGAAAGAACACACAAATTACATATTACGAAGAATGGAAAATGCAATGAATATCATGAAGACTGTAAGTGTCAGTAACTGGGGAGCTGATCCAAACATATCAATATTACTATACAGAAATTTGATAAGATCAATCTTAGACTATGGATCTATTTTTTATGGCTCAGCATCAAACTCTGTACTCCAAAAAATCGAGAGGATCAAAAATAAGGCACTTAGGTTATGCACTGGTTATCTTCGTAGCACACCTATATTGGTCATGGAATGTGAGCTTAATAAACCTCCACTTTCATTACGCAGGGAATACCTAAGTGAGAAATTTATAGTTAAAACAGCGGTTAACGATAAACTGCTATTAAATAAAATTGTTCATTTAACCACCTCATACCTAACTCATTATTACTGGGAAAAAAAGAAACTGCTTTTAGTTGTGGAAAGCTTCCTCAACGTTTCTAATTCCATTGGCGACATACACCAAATTGAACAAAGCTCGTCTCGAAAGCTAAATTATGAAGATTATTTATCTCCAGTTAACTGTCATTTAAGTAATATTCGTGCGACAGACTTCCTTACTAAAATAGACCACCTTCAGTGTGTACAAAAAAACTGGGGGAGTTATCAGAAATTATATACGGATGGTTCAAAAATGGAAGGAAAAGTTGGATATGCTATATATTACCCACAAAAAAGTATAAAAATAAACAACAGATTACCTGATAAAATGACAATTTTCACAGCTGAACTCATTGCAATCAAAGAAGCATACAAAATATGTATTAATCAAAAAGAACTCAATTATGTTATATTTACAGACTGCCAAAGCATTGTAAAGACATTGAAATATAATGTACATAATTTTGCAGAAAATTATATCATCAGTGACATCATAGCAATGAACAGTGAAGATTTGAAATCGGGCAAAAATATAATATTGTGTTGGATAAAAGCACACATTGGTATAAAAAACAACGAAATAGTAGATGATCTGGCTAAAAAAGCAACAACGAAGGAATCCACTCTGCATACTTATCAACTTCCTATGGGAGACATAATTTCTATTATGAGATCTATCAAACGGACGAAATGGCAGGAACAATACAATAATTCAGACAAAGGAAATTATTACAAAAAAATCCAGCCTACACTTCCCATCAAGACATGGTTTAATCAAGTTTCCAACAAAGGCTTTATCAAAACTATTTGTCGAATAAGAAGTAATCACTGTCTGACTCCAGTCTACAAAAGAGAAATAGGACTTGTAGATAATGATGAATGTTTATGTGGAGAGCTAGCTGATCTACAACATATGCTGTTAGAATGTCCTTTACATTTTATTGAAATATCAAACTTTTTTGCCAATCTAGTTCAAGTTAATGTACAATTTCCTTTTAATCTTATATACCTTTTACAATCAAACAATCTAGATGTTTATAAAATTTTGTACAACCATGTTAATTGTTTAAAATTAAAGCTCTGAGAAAAAAAGAAAAAAAAAATAAAAAAAAATAAAAAAAAAAAAAAATAATTAAATAAAATAAAAAGTTACTAAGATCTAAACCTCCGCGAGGTTGAATCGGGTTTAGGTCTTAGCGCGATAAAAAAATATACAAAAAAAAAAAAAAAAAAAAAAAAAAAAAAAATAAAAAATGTAATAAAAAAAATGTTAAAAAATATAATAAAAAAAATAATAAAAAAAACAGTAATAAAAAAACAGTAGTACTAATAGTTTTAAATTTAGATACTAAGCATATATTTTGTAAAAGAGAGAATTCAAAACACACTGACTGGCCAGTTGGTTGCTTAAACCAGTGCCAATAAAACATAAACACACACACACAGAATGATATTAAAGTCAAATAAAAAAATAATGAGTTAAAAATTGAAAACACTTTTAAATTTATTAAAGAAAAACATACGCTGGGGTCACAATTTCCCCCGCTTGGTCATCCGAAGGTTAAGAAAGACAAACAAATACACTTTCTTCAAATAAACTTTTTTATCCCGTGCCTAGATTGTGCGTCACATTGGAGCTACTAAAAATCGATTTTTTTATAACAAGAAATCGAACGTCATTGACTTGGCAACATTTCGCGCCTATGTGTATAAAAATTATTGTTTTTGATAGTATAAACTTCACTGTCAATGTCGAATTACCGACGCACTGTTGCCTTACTTTTGAAAGTTCGCAGAACTTTCGCAATCTTGGACCGCGTTTGTTGCTACCTGTTGATCGCTACTGTGTGCTCTTAAATATCGAGTTCAGAACTCCAAAAAAATTTTTTTGGAGTATTGAACTCCAAATTGAATTTTTTTTGGGGTGTTGAAGTATTTAAAGTATTTTTTGAAGAATTTTTGGAAAAATCAAGTAAAACCGTAAAGATATTAAGTTTCGAGTTCAGAACTCCAAAATTTTTTAGATTATTGAGTCCAAGATTTTTCCAAAAGTAGTGAAAAGAAATATAAGGCATGTGGTATTTTTGAAAACGTAATTTCATGACCTGTAAAATGAGGTATCACTGGACCCCCCTTTCCATTAAAAATTTTGGGGGTTGTGTCCGCCCCCGCTATAGAGTCGATGTAATTTAGTTGAAAACTGGTCTACAAAATGTCCCCCTCACAAATAAATTTAACGAGTTTATGCATATTTTTAGATTTTCTATAGGGACCAAATTATAGCGGGTTGCAACTTTCCAAATTGACTAAATTTCAACTAGAGTGGAAATGAAATGAATAAATTCGGTATCTCGTAAGCCGGCGACTTTAGGGAAAAATACCGAAATAGGTCGATTTTTGTTTTTAAATTATAATTTTTTGGTTTATATATATTATCATACTAGTGGTGTCATCCATCCTGGCGTGACGACGTAAAATAAAGTTAGTCGCTTTTGTTTTGTTAAAAAAAAACGGGAAAATCACCCCCTAATTAGCACCTTAACCTTTAACTACCCAAGTTATAACATAACTACATCAAGTTATAACATAACTACACGCGTGGCGTACTTTGTACGCCACAAGAAAATTCACTTAAAAACAGCGGATTTGTTTAATTTTTTTTGAAAAAATACACTTAGTTGTTTGTTATAAACCTTATTCGGCATCAGTGAATACTTGGAGTTCCTTTTCAGTAAGCCAATTGGGATTTATAACTGGAACCATGGAATAACTGGATTCCATGATAAATAAAATTACTAATAAAAAATTTTTTTAAATGTGATTTTTTACAGGAGAAAAAGTATTGTTTACAAAGAAAAATATATTTTTTGCCATAATGACTAAAGAACAATTAAAATATGTACTTGTATTACGACTGATAGTAATATAATCCTGGGGTATATTGTCCACCAGCGGAAACAACAAATAATAAAATGTAAATTACGATCTGTCCAGAACGCCGATTATAACGAAACTAAAACCAAATTGTAAAGCACATTCCAGTGATGGGTTAGAAAAATAATCAAGGTCAAAAATTAAATTTTTAAATATATTTCCAGTAGAATTCTTATATCTGGCGTACAAAGTACGCCAGCGCGTGTAGTTAAAGGTAAAATGAAATTAATCGTTACCGCTTCATAAGTTGTTTTACTTATATTGTGTTTATATAATTTGTAAGTTGCAATGGCTTGAAGTGCTTACTTTTGAAAAAATTTGGTTTTAAAATAAAACTTTTAAAATTTTTAATTTTGAAAAAAAACATGCTTTTTTGCACACACTCGTGATTAATGATTCGTTCAATCTCTTTCAAAAACTACATCCCTTTCAAAAATAATGACTTTGAACCGATGAAACTTGTGAAGTGGTAACGATTAATTTCATTTGAAATGCTAATTAGGGGTGATTTTCCCGATTTTTTTACCAAAAAAGAAGGGACCAACTTTACTTTGAGAGCGAAACTTGCTTGCTTCTGATGATAGAAATTTTTTTGCCAAACAAAAATAAAGCTTTTTTAGACAAAAAAAACTTAAAAAAATTTGTAACGAGTTTTCTCCAAACAAGAAGGGAAATCATTCCCAGGGCAAAAGCACACATAGGCACCATATCACTTTTTTTCTTGGACTTGTTAGCTATGTGTATGCCAAATTTTATGTCAATCCAAGCTGTTCTTTAAAATTTAGATATTTAGCAATATTTTACCGTCAGTGAACGGACTATAAATCTTCCTAAGATTCGGTAGTTATTCTAAAGCTGTTACTTTTTAGCTGTCCTCACAAAAGATGTCTAGGAGAGTTCTCAACTTCAACACTCTGTATCTTTTACATTTACTTTAACTTTTTATTAAAGCGTGTTAACTTGTATCGTAATACTTTAAAGTGTAGAATCTACTGTTTCTCTATGCACATACAATTTTCTTTAGCATCGCCGTGTATAGGTACATTACGGAACAATTAGAGACTGTTACCTTATAACTAAAATGTTTACTTACTTTGTCGCCCAACGATTTTCCCAACACAATTTTACACAGTTGGACCAACTTTTCCGCATATGTAGGTACATTCATGAAGTGATACTCTTTAAGATGCAAATTCCATACTTTCTGAAACATATTTACTTAAATATATTATGAAAATATTAAAACATAATAATAGTTATTTATGTACCAAGTCAGTAAAGTGACTCTTTATCGAACGAGTCTGATATTACGAGTAGAGGGAGCGAAGAGAGCAAGGCGAGTAACAGATGAGTCCGATAAAGGGTCTTTACTGACGTGGTGTAAAAAAGAGTGTGTGTACTTTGTATGCACGTAAGAAGTAATACTACTCTGGGCTAATTAGCAAAATACAAGGAAAAGTTATTTACCAGCAATTTTATTGCAGAATAATATAGGCATGCAAAGTCCGCAGATAGTATGCTACTTTTTTATAAACAAAATGGCGCCCGAAATCCTGTTTTTTCAAGTTTTGCTCTATAACTCAAAAGACTTTAACTTTACACCAAAAACACTTGAAAAGAATTCACCGTAATTAAATCCTGCATAGAGACGTGTTTTTCCCGATTTATTTCGACGAAAATTTTTCCCGGAAAATGCGAGTTTTTCCAACAAAATCTTTTATTTCAACTAAAATTTTAGGTAAGCAATTATGTATCAATAATTCAATATCTTGCTAATTTAGAAGCTGTTTTCGTATATATTATAATTCCAGAAGCCAATGGAAATTGAATTAACAGTTTAGCGACAATTTAATTGTTTATTAAAAATTTACGGTCGCTATACTAACCACAATAATTATGGTGCATAAGAATCACTATGATTTTTGTATAAAAATACACTATATCTATCTAATGTACTTAACAGAATGGAAATTGGACTATTTAGACGACCTCAGGAATATTTTAAAATTATAAACAATTTTTTGGCTTATAAACAAATTTAGTATCTCGGGAAATATTGAATTACATTAAATCATAAAAACGGTATTGGAAAATAAGCGGAAGAACGCTTCTTTTAAAAGAAAAACGTTTAATTGTGATGAGTGCTTCCTGAGACACAACCGGTCAAATTTGACCGGCATTTACGGCAAAGATATAAACAATAGGATTTGAACCATCACCTTTTTATTTCGGTTCTCTTTCTACACACCAATTTTCATATCTTTAAAATACTAATAACATATATTATTATAATAAAAACTATCGACATTACGAGTGAAAATTGCCAAAAACAGCTAAATTCCAATAAAAAATTAGGTTGGAGAAAATGGAACCTACAAGTTCAAAATCGGTATACGTTAAAAAATGCATTTTCTCGGCTTCTCATGGAGCAATTTTCTTCATTCTTTTTTTGTTCTCAAGTAACTCGAGAAGATCCATTTAACTAACGCATTATTAAAGGTCAAAGTTGCTTTGAGTTACCATCTGTTATCCTCTATTAAGATAGGCCAAATGCCCTTACCAACAGAATTACTTTGTTTCATATTTTTACCTGCTACGTTATTAAAAAATAATACTTCGAATAATTTTAACCCTCAACCCATTCCCTCTCCCCACCATCAAAAACTTCTTTTTTTCGTTATTATATTTTTAGGTGGCATGTTGTCAATTTAAAATTTTCAAAAAATGTACTGTTACAAGACATGTTTATTTTTTATAGACCCGTAGGTTGAGTGTACATAACCTCAAAATACATTTTTAAAGCCCACAATTTTTTGTAGATGACTGCAGGTCTGTTTTTTTTTAGTTTGTGTATTTTATCAAATACTATATATATTTCTATTTTTTTTATTTTCGTCCTCAGAATAACCGGGAACACGACCCACATAACAATTTCACGTTCTTAGTAGATTCATAGAACATACTTTTTAGAAAAATTATATGCTGAGAATATGCGTAATTACCATTGCGAAAGTGCACAGCAGATACTGACATTGCAGTATATTATACTACATTACAGTATATACAGTGTATACTACATTACATCAAACGTTCTATTTATATACTTAGAATGTACTACCGCACTTCTTTTCAGTATATACCAAGAATATACTTTTTAGAATTTTCCAAGGAAGTGCTATAAACCTTCTATTTATATACTTAGAACGTACTACCGCACTTTTTTTAGTATATTGGAAGAACATACTTAAATTAACTTTTAAGAATATTCCAAGAAAGTGCTATATTGCTCAAAAGTATGTTTTAAGCATCACCTATTCTCATCTTAGGTTCTACTGGTTCTATCAAGTATATACCTACCTATTATATTTACATATTTCAATTGCATATGAGAATGTAGTTAGTAGGTACATTCTACAATATTACTTAAAAAGTAAGTACATATAATATATGAATTTTAGTTATTTATACAGGGTGTCCCGAAAAGATTGGTCATAAATTATACCACAGATTCTGGGGTCAAAAATAGATTGATTGAACCTCACTTACCTATATAAAATAGTGCACAAAAAAACGTTACATCCCTTTGAAGTTACAAAATGAAAATCGATTTTTTTTCATATGTCGAAAACTCTCAGAGATTTTTATTGAAAATGGACATGTGGCATTTTTGTGGCAGCAACATCTTAAAAAAATTAAAGTGAAATTTGTGCACCCCATAAATATTTTATGGGGTTTTGTTCTGTTAAACCTCCCCAAACTTTTGTGTACGTTCCAATTGAATTATTATTGTGGCACCCTTAGTTAAGCACAATGTTTCTAAAACTTTTTTGCCTCTTAGTACTTTTTTGATAAGTCAGTGTTTATCGAGATATTTTGAATATTTGTCGGATCCACCACATATTTGTATGTAGTTAAGTACGGTTATAAAGACCTGTTAATAATCTGAAAATTTATTTATAATTTACATTTTTAGGTATATTTTAAAAAAGAAGCTACATCTCAATAAAAGGTGACTTATAAAAAAAAGACTAAGAGGCAAAAAGTCTTAAAAACACTGTGTTTAACTAATGGTGCCAAAATAATAGTTTAATTGGAACGTACACAAACATTTGGGGGGTTTAAAGGAACAAAACCCCCATAAATATTTTACGTAAATATATTGAAAAAGAAGCCGCATCTCGATAAAAACGGGCTTATTGAAAAAATACTAGAAGACAAAAAAGTTTTAAGAACGTTGTTTTTAACTAATGGTACCACAATAATGAATTAATTGGAACGTACACAAAAGTTTGGGGGGGTTTAAAGAACAAAATCCCCATAATTTTTTTATGAGGTGGACAAATTTCATTATAATTTTGTTTTAAGATGTTCCTGCCATAAGAATGATACATGTCCTTTTTTAATAAAAAATCTCTAATAGTTTTTGATATATTGAAAAAAATCGATTTTCATTTTGTAAATTCAAAGGGCTGTAACTTTTTTTATGAGCACATTTGTACTAAGGTAAGTTAGGTTCAATCGAACTATTTTTGATCCCAGAATGTGTGGTATAATTTATGACCAATCTTTTCGGGACACCCTGTATAAATATTATATAATATTTGGCTAAACTGAACTACAAATAACTAAAATTTATATACTTACCTAGGTAGGTACTAAATAAGTAATATTGAGTTACTAAAATGAATTAAATTTTGAAGCATTGCAAACAAAATAAAGATATTCATGTTCTTTAATCCTAGTACATACTTTATTGTTCGTCTTCGTCCTTAAAACACTGCATAAATACAAATAATGCCTGTTTTAGTTTTCATATTTTACCTTTGTTTCCATATCCTATCACCCATCTCTATTCAGGTAGGAAGTGGACAGAAGAATGAGACTGGCCCTTTGCAGTTTGTTCACCGAACAACAGTCCGGTGTTGCCAACCAAAGGGAAATTTCCCTTTTTGCGGGAATTTTCAACATAAAAGGTGATATAAGGGAAAAAGTTAACTCAAAAGGGAATTTTTGCTCCAGTCCAAATAGTAAAATATTTTTAAAAAATCAAAATATTTGAAAATAATTAATATTATCTTCTCAGATTTTTTAAACAGGAGGGAATTTTTTCATAAAAGTGGGAATTTTTAAAATACGTTAAGGGAAAAAGCTTACTCGACGGTTGGCAACACCAAAGCCTTTGGTTGTGGATTTTGGCACGTTTTGATGTTGGAATGGCCCATATTGAATTGAATGTACCTAAATTCCAAGGATGTAAAAATACTCATGGTAAACTCGAGATGGTACATTCATTTCAATTATGAAAACGAATTTTTATTAATAATAATAATAAGAATAATAATAAACGTTAAACTTAGCAGACCACCGCTACCACGAATAAACTCTTGTAAGAAACTAGGTGCGCTGTTACAAATTGTGAACACTGAAGTCCTACCCAACTATGTCGTAGAAGCCCCCACGTTAGAATATTTGCATATGCTAATCTACTGTGCAGCAACAGCAATTGCTAATGTAATGGGCGTTAAGATCAGAACATGACGGGGTACAAATAACGAAAGAACTGGTAACAGAATTGCACCCTGGGAAAAAGACTACTCGGAAAAATTGAATTACTACGTAGGGATATTGGTATAGTCACAGAATTTATACGAGGTGTAACTAGTGGAAAAGTCATCAGGAGAGCTGAAGAAATAATGCTGAGTACCGCAAGACAGTCAAGATATGATCCAGAACCAACACAGCCCATCAGTGTCTGGATACATTAAAACAAAAACTCTCCGTTTATTCAGGACGACTAAGGAGGTACAATGTTGATAAGACTTACCCAAGCCAAGAAGAAATTCATGAGTTTTGGGGAAATCAACTTTCCACACCAGCTGCTCTTAACAACAATGCTGGATGGATAGAAGATACGACACAGAACTGCCAACACTACGTTACTACCCTTTACGAACCCTTCACTACTGAAGAAGTCTCAAATATCATCAAAGAGCTTCATAACTGGAAATCTCCTGGACCAGACGGAGTTCAAAACTTTTGGCTCAAGAAGTTTTAGAGTGTTCATAAATGCTTATCAACACTAATTAATCATGTTGTTTCTAATCCACAGGATATACCATCATTCCTAACTCAGGGAACCACTTATTTAATACCGAAAGATCAAAATAACACCCAAGATCCAGCCAAATACCGCCCAATTACTTGTCTTCCAACTTTGTATAAATTCGTCACATCCTGTGTAGCCCTTCGTATCTACCAACACTGTCCTCTGAAAAATATCATCGAGCCTCAACAGAAAGGATGCGCTAAGGGTTCCATGGGTTGCAAAGAACAACTCATCATCGACTCAGTCATTTCTAACCAGGCATATTCCAAAAAGAGGAATCTTTTTACTGCCTTCATTGATTACAAGAAGGCCTTTGATTCGGTGCCGCATGAGTGGCTTATAGATATATTGAGAATATATAAAGTCGATGATAATATAGTGACCTTTTTAGAACATCTCCCAAAATTTTTGGGAGATACACCTGCATACCAAGTCACCTAGGGCTCGATAACCCGGAAAGAGTCCCACCAGAGCTCAATACTTTTGATACCGTAGGTATCTGGGATGAGTCAATTTTTCACTTAGAGGGAGTGTGAGCCGTATGGCTAAATCTGGATAAACGTTAATACAATTTATGTTTAAACTTTTTTGCCATACAATTAAAACAATTTTAAGAAATGAATTCGTCCAATACTACATACATACCAAAATTTTATTAATTATTCTGAAAATTCCACACCTGTAATTTTGAACCAATCAAAATACGTTATTTTGACAGATCACCATGGCAACGGAGGTATTTTATCGGAAATTTTTTGCTCGTGGGGTACCCAATAGCGAATTATAGTGGAAATTTTTTGACGTTTACAATAACAGAACATTTTTGACAGACTGGTTTTTATTTGTTTACATAATTTAGTTTTGATTCATTTTAGTTACAAAGCTAAGATGTTTTCTATATTCTTCGGACACCTCCTCTCTTCTTAATGGCGAAAATGCAGGACTTTGAATGTTTTCAATTAAGTTTCTATGTCTAATAAAAAATATATAATATTTAGACACTAATTTATTTACCTTTTTCCCATTCAGTACTTTCAATTTTGCGTAGTTTAGACAAATACGCCAAAAAATAATTTTCTATCACTTGTAGTTACTCAAAACTTATGTAAAATTAAAGAATATACTATTTTCTATCTTGAAATGTTATTCCCATGCAACTACAATGAGTAGAAATTACGAATTTGAAAGCCTAAACAATTGCTGACAAAGCTATGGCGCGCTATTAATCTGTTCATGCAGCTTTGGATTTTCAAATGCAAATTTGGTGTGTAATTTTCTTACCGAATACCACGCGAAGTCAAATTAATATCCGGAAATTTTTTTTTGATCATGAATATTTTTAGAAAATTTCCCTCGTCTGCGACTCGGGAAATTTTCAAAATATTCATGATCTCAAAAAAATTTCCGGAAATAATTTGACCTCTAGTGGTATTACTAGTGAAAATAACGAAGTTGATAATCTCTAAGTCTAATATTGTTCTTCCTATACATACAAATTATTTTTAAAAAATTTTAAAAGTGATTATAAGTATGTGTTACGAATATAATTTTACAGAACATTCGATAAAGGTATATTATAAGAATAAAGTTTTACGAATATTTCGAGATACTACGTACATACACGAATGTGCTCAGTATATTTGGTATGAGAATATTCTTTGAAGTATATGCAAAGAACATGAAATTTATAATGTTTTTTAAGGTACATGCTATGCTTGTACTACGCATATACAAAAAAAATATATTCTGACGAATGTTGGTGGTATATGCTTTGAACATGATGCGAACATCATTGTTATGTGGGGACAATAGCTACACCTCGGCCGTTTTTCGTACAATTGTCGATTGTGGGGGCTTTGTCCTCCTTAGCACAAGGTTTCTCAAATATATCTTCAACTTTTCTTGCTTCTGTAAGCAGCTCAGTAAAAGTTGAAACGGAATCTCTAGAAATCTTTTCTCGAATCCCCTTGTTTAATACTCCATAAAACAATGATCTAGCTAAACTTCTTCTGTAAGGCTGCCTGGTTCTAATTGCGCGAGAACAGCCCTACATCGGCAAACAAAGACGTCCACTGTCGTTTTTTCGTCTTGCTCCTCGGCAAATAGTTCGCGGTGCGCACAATATGCCGTTTTTTTACCAAACGTAATACTTAATAAACGGACAAGTTCTTTCAATGTCGAAATGGTATCTTTAACGCCTTGATACCATTTTGCCGCGAAATCATCGAAAAACATATCGATTTCCCGAAATGCATTTTCGTCCGATACTAATGCACAATCTTTATATATTTCTACGCGCCGCTAATAAAGGCATTTACGGCGGTGTTCTTGTGTCCATTAAAATGCGAATGGCATTTCGACAGGTTGCCACTTTGGAACGACCGCGAAACGGGACCACTTTGTACCGACAATCTCGACAAAAGTTCTTGGAATTATTCATTGGTCAACATCACGTTTTGAGCCATGTCTCTAATGTTTATATCCACGGATCTATTTGAAAAATCAGAGTCCAACTCGGAATGATTTATCGCACTCAAATGTTGAAGGTTACTGTTTGCGTGGAACGCAAATTGTATAAATGATTTTGCATGCAAAGATTGGAAAGTACTTGCCAGTAAATAGCTGTGTCCAAGCTTGGATAAAAATACCTTCAGCACTTTTCTGCACACCACACTGAATGATCCTTGGAACCTTGGAACAACTGGCACAAAATCACTTCAGAGTTCGACAAAACAGAAGGTTTTTAAACGTAAAGTCCAGTAAGTCATACTGAAGCAGTCAATTAATTGTCTAATAAATTAAATAAAAAAAGCATCCGAATATCCGAAGCACTTTGAAGAATATTTCGACTAATTATATACCGAAGCGAATTATGTCCGAATACTATAATTACCGAATCCCTTTGTTACTTGTTAACAAACAATAGGTCCACTAAATATTTATACCGAAGAGAATGTCCAATATAAAGTGTAATAGTAACCGAAACACTTAATTATTTTTAACTTTGAGTTAACGATCTAATACCCGCGAAAATGTCCGATTAACTCCCGAAACTCACTTTTCACGTAACGAAAAACAGAAAAACTCGATTTAACCCGAAATTTTCAAATAAAAGCCACTAGTTGGGGGCCAAATATAACTTCTAAGCGCCACGACGGGTGACGAATATTACACAATGTTACTAATAATAATTAATCTCAGATTTCTTTAGGGTTTTTTTTACAATGAAAATCACGATATTGGATGGAACAGTGTATTTCGTGTTTACCATACAAAAGTCTATCGCTAACTAAAAGCAAAAGCTAGTATATGTCTTTGTGTGTTCTATTCACATCTGCAAACCTTAAAATAAAAAACGCAAACACTTGGACCTCCCACACACTAGGGCACGGGCCATGTTTTGGTGGTTTACCATACGCATATTAGAACATCCCTTACATAGGCGCCACACAAAGGGTTGGTTTGTTACAAAGCTTAATAAAAGTCACGAAAAATAAAAATTCTTAGAGAATACCTTATTTGTATTAGTTTAATAAAACGATTAGTAATAATTTAATAATTAAACGATTGCATTAAAATTATGTTCGTTATATATTATTTTGTAAAAATCTCTTTTAAGACATCATCGACAAATAATTGGTATTGACAGACACTTACTTACCTCCAAAATAAATCCGATCTTTCTAATATCTTTGGGACCCACTGCTGCAGCTTGGCTAATTTTTATATTTTTTAAATCAACAAATATTTTTTCGCCCAAACAAAGATCTTCCCACATTTTCACTTCAAACATATTGGCATATGCCAAAGCTGATAGTTTGATTGTATTAAACGTATCCACTTCTACGTCATTGATTTTTACCATTATAATTCTTTCTAAATTTGGAGTAAGATCAGGTAACGGGAAGCAAGTCCTGAAATAGTAATTTACGTAACAAATTCCGAAAGTGATATTTTACGAGACGAGTAGGAAGTTTCCAGGGCGAGCCGTAGGCGAGTCCTGGAATCCTGCGAGTCTCGTAAAATCACTTTTGGATCGTGTTACGTGCAATACTTTTTCTGCAGCCGTTTTGTATGTTAAAAAGAATATATGTATAAACTTTACTTATGAACTGCCTTTTCTTCTTGGTCGACAGCAGGACAATTTTGGCAGCTTTCACCAGAGCAAGAACCGCAAGATTTAGTGCAATATAATTCAAGTTTGCGACACCCACAAGTTGAGCCACATCCTTTTTTGCAGTTGCAAAATATAATTTTAAGTAGTTTTTCTGGTACAGGACTATCCGTCATTTTGTTTAGTTTAGTACCAAGGTGCCATTCACTTTTGTCGATCCCCAATCAGCAAAACTGAGAGTTCTGTTACCCGATATGTAAATACAAAGCAGACACTGCATGTATAAAAGAATAAATACTCAAAAAACATCAAAATTTAGACGCTCCGTAATTTTCAAACATTATCTCTAGAAAAATGTATTTGGGTTTTTAACAATAACCTGGCTTCCCTTTAAGTTTTTTGCATTCACTCTCACACCATTTTGTAGGGAATTTCATAAGCTATAATATCATGAGGGTTGAAATCTCTCTAGAGCCTTTTGTTCAGAGAATTCTAATGTTAATGGGCTAAAAAGACGCTCCCTTTGCATTGAAATCGACATTTTAAACTCTTATATCTCGCTTAATTTATAAGCTACGTAAGTTGTAAAAAAAGTAAAATTTTTAGTAAAAAAAGTTAAATTTTTGGAGAGAACACTTTTTTTCATAAATCCAATGGTTTTTGAGATATTTGGAAAAAATAACGTATTTTTTGAAAAATCGAAAAAAAAAAGAAATTTACTTAAAACAAGTTTTTTCAACATGTAATTGTTTTAAATAATTCAAACTTCTGGAACGTGTTTCGGAACACAAATAAAGTTAATTTTACATGGGCTACGATTAATGTTAATTTTGCCGGACATGGCATACATTTTACCGTCATTTTTTCTTTTATAATTTCGACGTATTTGACTTATTTTCGTCATAATTTGCTTAAATTTCATGCTAGAGGCTATTATCAAAGCTTATTTTGAAGATCTAAAAAAGTACTTTATTAACATTTTCTATGAAAAATTAATCATTTTTTCCGTTATTTGAGCTCAAATCTTTGCATAAATTTACGAAAAACAAAAGATTCGTTTTCAATGACTCATAAGTTGCTTAATGTTATCTAAAAAATTTAATTAATACTGACAATTTTTTTTGTTTTTTATAAGCTTAATATTTAATAAGAATGATTTTTCCTGAAAATGCGTAATTTTCGAGTTATTCGCGAAGAACTATTGAAAAACAAGTTTTTTTTGGAATGTTCAACCGCGAATAACTCAGAAATTATTAAATTAAGTAAAAAATTGTACTCTACATTTTCTTCATAAAATACAATTCTCTATCGATTCCCGGTGTCATTTTGAAATTTTAAATTTCCACTCCCGAGAAAGGGTGGCATTCACCCCCTGCAAAAGTAATTTCTTATTTCTTCTGGAAAATAGAGGATAGAATAAACAAGAGTTTCTTTTATTGGTTTCACAAAATGTTCAAAATGTTTCATATATTCCATAAATAAGTTCTATTTTATACAACCGTTTGGACATACCGCCAAATATAAAAAATATTGGCCTAGGTAGTGCACCATGCATCAAATTATCATTTCGATTTTTTCGCGAGAAAGGTCGGATTTGTTTCCCTTGTTTATCCTAATTGTAATTACTTATCCGTGGTTAAGTATTGTCGTGAATGTTTTTGGTCCCTAGATGAAAAGCGGGTGACCTTGTATAGTTCTTTGTGTATCTATTAATTATTCATCTCAACCGCGATAGGGATTGTATTTTTCTGATCCAGTAATGTATTGGCAGAATGATGAAAGTTTACGCCACAAAAAAAATATACTTACATTTGTTTGTATGTCGATTCCATACCGCTAGATGATGGACTCCTATTCATAAAGAGTTCTGGAATAACTGTTCTCACTGCGTAATACATATCCAAACATTGTTTTGCTCTTTCAATGCTAAAGTTACAGATCGTCAAAAAATATTGAATCATAATATCATCTGAAAAATAAATTTATTTTATTTTAGAAATACATAATTAAAAAAAAATAAAAAGGGTAAGATCTACAAAGCTATTTACCACATTATTAGCGGAACAAGGGGGTCTGTTCTTAATAATAATCTGCGATCCCGGGAGGGGATGTACTTCAGGAATAGCACACGTACCCACGCTAAGGGATTTCCCTATCCTCCCATCCCCCCGGAAAAGCCATGTCTAAACCAAAAGTATTCCCACCGACTCTGAAGATAATCTTCCGAGAATTTTGCATCATTTTAACACAAAAAGGAAAATTCTGAATATGCCAATAGCAATGGAAAAAAACATGCATAAAAGTTGACAGGAAATGAGAAAACACGTAATGAATTTTTCCACCTACCTCTATCGAAAGTATACTTTTCCGGACTTGATTGTAGGGACCAAAGTTGTACTTTTCCTCCCTAGGGAGGAAAATATTTTCCTCCCTAGGGAGGAAAAGTAAAAGTGACGTCATGGTATTTCATTCATGAAATATAACTTATTGACGCCCTGTAAACAGGGCCGCGTTTAGGTCAAATAACGCCCTAGGCAATTATCTAGTAGCCGCCCTTCAAACATGTACCATTTTTGCGAAAAAAAAATGCAAGCAGAATTTTTTATTTAAATAAGAATGTTAGGTTCTTCAAATAATGTTTGGATATGTGTTAAAAATATTCTTTATTTTACATCAGGCGTAGTGTTACACATTACTATTATAAGTATGTTTGAGGGTTTTGACCTGTGCCCAATGCATGCGTTTTAATGAATGATACGTAGAAATTGCCTGTTTGTAGGCGCGCCTACTCGTTCGATTTTAAATGAGAGATGCATTGAAAACATTACTCAAGCACTATGTGTTTATAGCTTTGTTTAACAATAAAAAAAATGAATTTTTAGCAATGCAAATAATCAAAACCGGTATAATTTGACACGAACTTTCAAATGCGGTAAGCAGAATTGCTATTTTATTTTTTAATCAAAAGTTATTCGGGTTCAAAAATTGCAATTTTTCGATATTTTGAAAGTTCAACCGCGTTTATCTCAAAAACTATGCATCCTACGAAAAAACTTGTAACAACATTTTTTGCTTAGAGTGACCCAAAAAATAGAAAAAATGGTTTGTTTTGCTAAGAATCGCTGTTACGTAATTCCTCAAGTTCTTTGTTTATAACAATCTTATCGACATCCGGATCAACTGTTACCCAAGTTTTTTTTGTATTTTGTCCCGTAGAACACTAATTTTTTGGTTAAGTCCATCTGAATAAGTAGGCCGTTGTACCCGGGCCGAGAAAAAATTATTTTTTCAAAAATTGTTTAAAAAATTAGACTGTTTATTATCTAATTAATAAATGTCTAGACAAATTGCATATTTGTAATGTACACAAAAGTACATACAAATTAAAAGAAGAAAGATCAAAATCCATTGAGTAGATCCCAAGATATAGAAAATTATAGTAGTTTTAAGTTGCTTTTTTAATTTTTGAACTCATGCATTTGTCGGCTCCCGCCAGGTAGCTGACAACTTTTTAGTTATTGTTGACCTATAGATGAAAACATAGAGAGTTTCCTGCCTAGAGTTCGCGTCCGTTTTTTAAGTAACAATTTAGTGCAATCAAAGCAGTAGCCCTCCCTTCACTTACCATGACTAGTCACCATTTGAACTACATTTTCAAAAACTCGAGTAAAATATCACCTTTTTAAATATGTAAAAAGATGTTTTCTACAGACAATATTTTTAAAGTTATTCTAAATGTTTATAAACTAGTATTTTTTATTATATTAGATAATTTTTTATCTTTTATTAATACATTTTGATAGTATCACTTTTCTACTTTCATTTGGCATACGCAGAATTGTCCTATCTTCATTATTTTCTGTCATTTGTTATTGCAAAACAAAGGTCTCTGGGATAAACAAATAGAATAACTTTTAAACTAATTAATGGATCGGTCTCAAATTTGAGGGTTTGTTATGTACCCCAATACCCATCTTTGAGTGAAACACTAAAGTTCTAAGTTAGTTTTAGTAAAAGTTATTAATAAATAACGATTTTCAGTTATTTTGCAGTTTACTAACCAACATATTAACTTTTTGACTTTCAAAAATCGTCATTTTGAAGGTTCTTCAATGTTCTAAAAAAATAAATTTTGTAATTTTGTCAACTATTAAGCTTTTTAATTGAGTGCAAAAAATGGAAAAAATCGCGTTGATTGCACTAAATTGTTAATAATTAAAAAACGGATGCGAAGTCTAGGCAGGAAACATGTAGGTTTTCATCATATAGGTCAACAGTCAACAATAACTAAAAAAGTAGTCAGCTACATCGATATTTCAGTGTCCCGAACATGGTCTATTTGTTGCTTATTTCCCTGGAGTATATCTGTGCGACGACACGAACCTTATCTACTTGTAATAATACAGTTTGAAAATCCCAACTCTAACTCGATGTCCTACTGTAGACAAGTCAAATCTTTAGTTTCTGCAAAATGTGCAACATTGAAGTGTTCAATGGCCCTTTGCCCAGCTGCCGGCGGCCTAATAATCACTAAATTATGACTTCCGTCCTTTTTGAATGAATTGTGTTAAGATAACAGAATGCTGTTTGTTTTATTTTTGTTATGAATGCAATTTGTTTTATTCTATTTAGAAATGATTGCCCACTTCTATTTCATTGATGGATGAACATATTATATGAAACTTGTTATTCGATTTTAATCTTTATATACAAATATTTTTGTACAGTATTTTTGCCGCCCTCTCACAATTTGCCGCCCTAGGCAACTGCCTATATTGCCTAATGGATAAAGCAGCCCTGCCTGTAAAATATCTATTTTCTATTACGTAAGTATCTATACATTTTAACGTTTATTTATAAAACACCCTGTATTTTGCAGAATGGTAAAAAACAGTAAATTGTTATTTTGATTTAACAATGTTTACATTAATAATTTGACTTATATTTGACAGTTGACAGTTATATTGTAAAACCATATGTATAACATGGGAGTAAAGTGCCTTTTCCTCCCTTGAATGATTACTGCCCTCTGCTACGCGTCGGGCAGTAAACTTCATTCTCGGGAGGAAAAGTAGCACTTTCCTCCCTTGTTATACAAATAGCTATTAACTATCTAGGATAGACACATCAAGTTCAATCAATACCGAAAATAAAGTAAGACTTTAAGCTGAAAAGGCTAATCAAGTAGCAGTGTGTGTAAATGACATATTATGGAGAAATAAATATCTGGATATAAATACATTAAGCATCAAAATAATTAACACACCACATTAAAATGGGACATTTTTGATGTCTCGTATTTCCTAAACCTGTTGTCCGATTTGAGTAATTCTTTTAATTATTCTTTAAGAATGTCGGTTTGATAATATTATTGCTAAACAGGTAAGTGTCATTATATACCGGGTGTAACAATCATAATGTGTTTTTCCTCAAAGTGTGAAACATCCTGTGAAATATTCTAGCGTATATAAAATATTAAAGTTAAAACATAAGTGTAGCTATAGGCTTTCTTAACATTCTACTTTTTAATTCAGTCACTTATGTGGGATAATAAAAAAGTTAGGTACTTTAACAACTAGCCATGTTATTCATCAATACAAGGTGTTTCTAAATAAGTGCCACAAACTTTAAGGGGTAATTTTGCATGCAAAAATAATGACCGTTTGCTTTATAAACATATGTCCACAAATTCTTCGTTTCCGAGATACGGGATGTTGAATTTTTTCTTACAATCTGACGATTTATTTATTGCTCTAAAACCGGTTGAGGTATGAAAATTAAATTTGGTAGGTTTTAGGAGGTAGCTATTGCGCATTTTTTGACATACAATTAAGAACTTTATGTTCACCATTGGCGTGCATACGGGATGTATCTAAAATGTTTATACCCGTATGCACGCCAATTGTGAATATAAAATTTTTAATTGTCTGTAAAAAATCGAGCAATAACTACCTCTTAAAATCTACCAAACCTCATTTGCATATCTCAACCAGTTTAGAGCAATAAATAAATCGTCAGTTTGTAAGAAAAAATTCAACATCCCGTATCTCGGAAACAAAGCATTTGCGGATAATATATGTTTATAAAGCAAACGGTCATTATTTTTTCATGCAGACTTACCCTTTAAAGTTTGTCGCACTTATTTAGAAACACTCTAATGTACACACTGTATTGATGAATAACATTGCTAGTTGTTAAAGTACCTAACTTTTTTATTATCCAACATAAGCTAATAAATGAAAAACCAAAATGTTAAGAAAGCCTAAAGATACAGTAGAGTTTTAATTTAAATATTATTTTACAAGGTGTCCCAAAAGTAGCGGAACGGTCGAATATTTCGCGAACTAAACATCGTATCGAAAAACTGAAAAATACGTGTTTAATCATTTTCAAAAATCTATCCAGTGACACCAAACACCAACCCCCACTACATCCTCTGGAGGTAGGGTGGGGGGTAACTCTAAAATCTCAAATGGAAACCCCAGTTTTTCTTGCAGATTTGGATTCGTTACGTAAAAGTAAGCAACTTTTATTCAAGACATTTTTTCGAACTGTGGATAGATGGCGCTATAATTGGGATTTATCCTGATACTATAGGTAAATTATAGAAACGGTCTAATATCTCGAGAAATACACTTCCAAATGAGAAACCAAAAAAAAATTTTTAATACTTTTCGAAAACCTATCTAATAACACCAAACATGACCCTCCAACCCACCCCCTCTAGGTGGCGTGGGGGGTATTTTTAAAATCTCAAATAGCAACCGCCACTTTTTATTGCATATTCGGATTCGTCATGAAAATTAAGCAACATTTATTCAAAACATTTTTTAGAATTGTTGATAGATGGCGCTTTAATGGCAAAAACGATTTATTAGCGCCATCTATCAGTGGAGGGTCATTTTGGTGTTTATCGATAGGTTTTCGAAAAATATTAAAAACCTGTTTTTTGGTTTCTCATTTGGAAGTGTATTTCTCGAGAGATATTAGACCGTTTCTATAATTTACCTATGGTAAATAAATCAAAATAATCTTCGAACCTTTCATTCAATTCTGAATAAAGCCTGTCAATTGCAACATTGAATGTATTAATCTTTAAGTCTTCTTTGCCACTAAAGTTGGGTTCAGAGGATTCCTTTTTTTTTGTCTTCGCCAGGGGGAGCTTTTCTTTTCGGCCGTCTTTTTATTTCAAGGATATAGTAGTCCAGGGCGCATCTGTTTTGAGATGGAAGTTGAGAGTTGACTCAAATTTTTTGCAGAAATTGCTTGAAAATAACTCAAATAATAATATTTGAGTTATCCTCCCACTCAAAATGGTCCGGAACATAGTTTAAATAATCAAAATGTCAAAATATGAAGGAAAAATTCGATTTTTTTATTGGTTTTTTTATTATAACTTTAAAACTATTCATTTCTGAGAAAAATTGTACTAACATAAAAGTTGCATAATTAAATTTCGTACAATATAGAACTGGTTAAAACTTTAAAAAATAGTCTCCCTTGTTGCAGAATAGCAATAATTGCGAAAAAGCCCATATAAAAACAAGTATTCGCATTTTACGTTTTTCAACCATTTATGCTATACTTAGGACCTTCATATTTTACCCAGAAAAACTTTATGATATAGTAAAACAAAACTATAAATTTCATTAGGATTGGTGTAATAGATTTTGTAAAATAAATTTTGCAATCCAGCTTTCGCAAAAAAAATTAATTTTTTTTAAATGTTGCAGAACTGAAAATAAAGCAGATAGCAAATTGATTTTTTTTGCTTGTAGAAGTGTACTGTACCTTTCATTTGCAATTTGCAAAATTAAAATCGATTAATTACCACTTCGTCAGGAAATCTTTTAAATAAACATTAATTTTTGGTGCTACGCGCAGGACAGGGGTGTTCGATTCACACAAGTTGATTTCCACCAAAATTTCTTCCAATCTTTATCTAATATAATTATTTTCTTACTCTATATTTTGTTGTATTTTCTTATTTTAATTCCACAAAAATCAAACTAATTTTATTATTGTTTAAACAATTGCATATGTTTAAAAATAATAAACTTTTATTCTCTAAGTTAAAATATATAAACAAAGAAAGTTTTTGCTAAAAAAAGTGTTATTTCAAAGGATAGAGTATGTGTTTTCATTTTGCAATAAACAAATTTATTTATTTATATCGATTTATTTATCGAACAAATTTATTTATTTATATCGAAATGTAATAAAAATTAAAATGTATCAATCATTATCAAAGGTCATTGGAATGCCCAATCAGAGCAAACTATCCGCTGTCCTGCGCGTAGCACCAATAATTAAAGTTTATTTAAAAAAATTCCTGACGCCGTGGTAGTTAATCGATTTTAATTTTACAAATTGCAGATGAGAGGTACAGTACACTTCTATACGCAAAAAAATTTCAACTTGCTACCTGCTTTATTTTTAGTCCTGTAACATTTTGAAAAAATGAATTTTTTTTGCGAAAGCTGGATTGCAAAATTTATTTTGCAAAATCGATTAAACCGACCTTAATGAAATTTACAGTATTGTTTTACTGTATCATAAAGTTTTTCTGGGTGAAATATGAAGGTCCTAAGTGTAGCATAAATGGTTGAAAAACGTAAAATGCCAATACTTGTTTTTGTATGTTTTTTTTTCGCAATTATTGCTATTTTGCAACAAGAGTAACTATGTTTTAAATTTTTAACTAATTCTATATTGTTTAAAATTTAATTACGCAAGTTTTATGTCGGTACCACTTTTCTCGGAAATTAATACTTTTAAAGGTATAATTAAAAAACGAAGAAAAAAATCGAATTTTTTATTCATTTTTTGACATTTTGATTATTTAAACAATGTTTCGGACCTTTTTGAGAGGGATGATAACTCAAATATTATTATTTGAGTTATTTTCAAGCAATTTTTGAAAAAAAATGTAAGTCACCTATCAACGTCCAAATGCACTAATATTTTTACAGATGCTCCCTGGTCTATAGGTTTAGACAACTCTTTTCCCCTTTTTTATAGGAATCAAAGTTGTCTCTGAGGCTCAATACGTACTCCTTTAGAGATTTGTATATGTTGCAAGTCACATTCAAGTATGCAGCAGTCTTGCAATGTTTTGCTACTCTTATCAAAACGTTGTAAAATATCGTACCACATGTTTAGTAGAATAGAATTCTCTAATTTGAAAAATTGTTTATAGATTTCGTTAGCTTCAGCTCCGCTCACATTTGTTTTCCTTGTATCGGCGATATTTTTTTACTGCATCGTAGTAGCTCCAGTAGTTAAGTAAAATAGCTTTTACAGCATGCCATTTGGCATCTTGTAACGTTTACTCTTTTTAGAAAGAGTTTATTTTCGTTATTTCTATTTTTGACAATGTTTTCCAACACGACCCATCTTGAACTAGATGCACTCATGAAAATGTAAAATTCTTGAATTAACATGAATAGTTTTGTTACTGCCAAATAAGAATCAGACGTATGTGTGCCTACTACTACGCTGCGACCCCCTTTTGCTTGCGGCCCTAGGCCGCGGCCTAGACGGCCTAGTGGTAAATCCGGCACTGATTCCACAGGGTGTTCAAAATTTTCAGGAAAGAACGAAGCAATTATTTGAATTTTTCAACGAAGCAATTATTTGAATATTTATTTCTACATGGTGAACCGAAACTGTTGGTTTATTATTGGAATTAACTTATAAAAAATGTTGAGTAATATGCAATAAAATTATAAGAAATATTGAAATTGATGACCTTCAAAATGATGCCATGAAAAAGACTGGCAGCAAATTCGTCCTTAAGGTAATATAATAATAATAAGTAATAAAAGTTATTACACTTAAATACATAAATTTTTAACAAAAAAGAAATGTATAAAGCCAGTCAAAGATACAGGTTTAAAATTATGACATTTACATAAAAGTAAAAAAATAATAATTAGCAAGTGCACTACTTACATAAGTTTATATAGGTACATTTAGATATGTTAGTTCCATGTACTATTCATAAAATCGTTTGTTGTATACGGTTCTAATTTACACAAAAAGCGTATTACAATCTCCCTTTTTATCATGGAGATATCATCGGATATCTTCAAGTGTAGAGAGGCAGGTGGTTGTAGAATTGTATACCTGCATATAAAGCTCGTTTTTCCAGTAATGTGAGCCTATGATAAGGCATATTGTAATTGAACTTGTTTGTGGTGTTAAAGTTGTGTGATATGTCAAATGGTTGAAAGTACTGCTTGTTGGTAAATATGAGTTTGAGACACTCATATATGTATAGGGCTGGTATAGTGAGTAACTTTAGCGATTTAGAATGACTCCTGCATGATTCAGAGTATTTCAATTGCTTCAGGACACGTACTGCTTTTTTGGTATTTCAAAAACTTCGTTAAAAAAACTGCGATGTACTTATTCTTAGATGTTGCCCAGGCATTTGACAGAGTTTGGCATGAAGGACTATTTCATAAATTAGAAACTATTCTTCCAAAATCATACACAGACATAATTAAATCGTACTTAACTGATAGATGTTTCAGAATCAAGCAAGATGATGCTTATTCTGAACTTAAAGAAATAAAAGCCGGAGTCCCCCAGGGTAGCGTATTGGGCCCGGTTCTATATCTCCTTTATACATGTGATCTACCAGAATTCGATAACTACTGTTTAGCTACCTTTGCCGACGACACCGCCATACTAGCAGTAGGTAAAGATAACGTAGAAACAGCCAATAAACTAACTACAAAATGCGATAAGCAAATTTCAAAAATGGACTAAGACGTGGAAGATTACATTGAATGAAAGCAAATCAGTACATGTTGATTTCACTAATAAAAAAATTCTGTACGCACCAATAAAAATTAATGGACAAGACATTCCGTATGCCAACACAGCCAAATACCTGGGCTTAAACCTAGACACGAAGCTTCGCTGGAAAGCCCATGTAAAGAAAAAGAAGGAAGAATTAAATATTAAATATAAAAAATTGTACTGGCTACTGGGAAGATACTCAGGGTTGTCAACGTATAACAAGATGCTAATCTACAAACAAGTTATAAAACCAGTATGGACGTATGGTATCCAACTGTGGGGATGTACAAAAAAGACAAACTTGAAAATAATACAAACTTTTCAAAACAAAGTATTAAGGGGCATAGTTAACGCACCCTGGTACATCCGTAATGACGATATCCACAAGGATCTACGAATGGAGCCCGTCGACAAAGAAATCCGAAAACACGCAGAAAGTCATGAAAAAAGACTTCTTCTCCACGAAAATATTGACGCCATCCAGCTCCTGGACAACTCAAACCAGAAAAGAAGACTGAAGAGGACCAAACCTCACGAGTTGGTGTAGTGTGCGACAAAGCTAATAGCGGAGCATTGCGCGACTAGTGTGCAAGCAACGTGTTGGTGTAGTGCGTGATAAAGTGAAAAGCAGCGCTTTGTGTGATAGTGCGCAATCAAAAAGTGCGCCAGTAATAATAAAGACAACTAAGAAGACATCAAAGGGTGACTCTTAGATATTAAGTAGTTAGTAAGATAGGATAGATAAAAAGTTACTCATTGGTCAAAGACCAGATTGTAGCACTTAGCAAATAAAAATAAATAAAAAAAAAACTACCCCATACTATGATGTTATATCGAGCTCTCGAATAAAAATTAGAAAAACAAAAAGACTCTACTACATTGATGTTAACATTTTTTACAAGAATTCTCAAACCATAGTTCTGCTTAGTTCTTTGCAAAGATTCTCGATATGATATGTGAAATCTAAGTTTTGGTCAATCCAAACCCCTAAGCATTTGACATATTCAGATGTTCATTTAGGTTAATATTGTCAGGTGTGTCTGGACCTCGGTTTGTTTTAAAGAATACAGCTTTAGTTTTTTCAGGATTTAAAACTAGTCTTGAGTTCAAGAACCAGTTTTCTACTTCTGACATCAAAGAGTTATCTGCCAGAACTAGTTCAGGTAAATTTCGGGCAGAAACCAACAGTGTACTGTCATCTGCATAATTAATAATTAATTCCTTAGTTTTAGCAACTGATGCCAAATCATTTAAGTAGATAATAAATATTAGCGGTCGCAGAACACCTCCCAGTGGAACACCCCTGGACACTGCCAGAGACTCTGACCGCACATATTGCATTGTTTTTTCCTTAATTTTTAGTGCATGTGCACGTCCAGTAATGTAGCTCTTTAACCAATTTAATTCCACACCTCTAACCCCGTAATGTTCAAGCTTCACAAATAAAACATCAAAATCAACGCAGACAAAGGCCCTGCTTAAATTCAGAAAAATCCCACATGAGACATTCCCAGCATTAAAACAATTATATAATCCCATTAGTTCATTCAAATAGAGCAGTCTCGGTGCACCTACCTTTAAAGAAACCGTGCTGGCTATGGCTGAATAATTCTATAATTATCAAAATAATCGATATCACCCTTTTTTAGGCAGGGTTTAATAATCGCAAATTTCAGATTGGCAGGAAAGCTCCCAGTTTGAACTGAAAAATTCATTATATGCCTAAGAGGTGTACAAATATGAGGAAAACATTTTTTTAGCAAGTACATGGAGACTTCATCATATTCTGAACTGTTTTTTGTTTCAATTTTTTGCATTATTTCTGAAAGTAATTCACAAGTTATTTGCTTAAAAAGAAAGGTGTTTTTATTGTGCGGAATGTCGTATTTATACGTACCTTATTGTGGAAGTTCGTTAGCTATTAATGTACAAGCTTTTTAGTTAAAATAACGATTAAATGAATTTGCACCTATAAGAGTATCCTCAAATTATGGCTGATCGTTCTTTGTTTTTTTTTGTGTTGTGTAAGTTGCCATGTTGTATGATTTGCCAAGAAGTTTTACTTTTATTTTTTTAATTAGCTAATCTATGCTCAGAATGTTAATTTTTCTCTTTTTGTAATAATTGATTATATATTTGCTGAGAATTTTTAAACAGTTGTTTAAATTCTAACGATTGAGCCGATAAGCTCTGAAAATTAATCATTTCATTTTTGCCAGCTATTAGTTCAGGTGTTTTAAATGTAAACTTAGGATTTTTATTATTTGTGATTTTAAGAGGAAAATGTTTGTTAAAGTACAACAAGAAGATGTTAATGAATGCATTGTATTTAGCATCTACTCATTGAGCACAGTAAACATTTTCAAAAAATTCGTTACAAATATCACAACAGAAATCTTCAATAGCTTCGCTCGACATAAATCAAATTTTATGTTTTGTTTCACTTTTTAGACTGTGCAGATCTAAAGCAATACCTGATAATTTAGTTTAGTGAATGAGTATTTATTGTAATTCCATGTTACTTCCAAGTGTATAATTTGGGTTAACCCTATAGAAATAAATAATCGAATAATAAATAGACCGTTGCATAGCCGATGAGAAGAACTTTCAAATGAATAACAATTGATGGATATTCAAAAATTAAAATTGACATTAAGGTTTTTTAAAGTTGCTCTTTCGGAAATAATTAATACATTCCCTACTTTTGTATCATACTGTAGAATATAATAAAATAAACATATGTATTGATAAAATGGCGCACCGCTAGATAGAAAGAATATTTAGGAAAAATTCTCCAATATGTCGAAGAAGTATTGGACAAACTAAAAAATGATGGTATGAATGTTTAGAAGTTATCGAAGATTGAACAGACATTAACTGAAGAAGTGTGTGATATGCCACATCCATAACGTAGACGTAGAAAATTCATGTGATGAATGCAGCAAATATTTAATCGAAACGAAAATGTATATCCTTATAAATAACCGTGAAACAATAGTTAATGTAATATGTAATACCAATTAGCAAAAGTCTATAACTTTTATGACTATAAAGAGTTGTATGGAACCTAATAATATCTTTGGCCATGACCTTTTACACCAATAGCAAATTTCGACTAAAAATTAGCTTCCTTGGTAAAGACTAGACTATTTATAGAACAGCATACTGTAACTCTTTGTGGTGTGTTCAGGATGACGTCAGAACAGTAGAAAAATGACTAGAATCGCATTTTAAAGTGCTTATAAAGCATCCAAAATAGGAAAAACTCAAAATCAGTATATTAAGGGTCAGATTTTGTTATTCGTGGTTTTTTGGGTCACCAAAAACCAATAGGCAATCAAAACCAACCCCAGGAGCACCAGGGGCACAGGGTCACTGCTAAAGCATGTCATATGGAGTCTCGAGGGTTTTCGGCACTAAATTGATGCCAAGAGGTTACTCGGAGGTTTTTGGGGTCGTTGAACAAGAATAAATTATCAGAAACGACACCCGAAGCACCCGGTGCCTAGAATCACTGCTAAGGTAAGTCATCTTATGAAGTTTAGAGGATTTTCGGCACTAAATTGGTGCAACCAGATTACTCGCGGGTATTTGGTGTTGCTAAACATGTATACGCCATCAAAACAGATAGCCGGAGCACCTGGTGCCCACGGTTTTGCTAAGGCATGTCATCTTCTGAAATTTCGAGGGTTTTTGGCACTAAATGTATGCAAATAGATTACTAAGGTCTTTTTGGAGTCACTAAATATGAATACGTCATCATAGCGGACCTCCAGACCACCTGAAGCTCTGGGTCACTGCTAGGGTACGTCATCTGGATATCAGAATTATCTGGATTTTTGGACACCAGGTATACTGGAGGTCGGTTATAATAGCATATTCTTGTTAAGCGACCCCAAACAGTCACGAGTAATCGGTTTGCATCAATTTAGTGATGAGCACCCTCGAAACTCCAGATGACGTGCCTTAGTAGTGACCCTGGTCACTAAGGGCTCCGGAGAACGGTTTTTATGGCGTATTCGTGTTAAGTAACACCAAAAACTCCCTATTAATAACATTTGGCCCTTAAGATACTGATTTTAATATGTTTATGTACTTTTGAATGCATTTTATGCACTGCAAATGCAATTCAATATTTACACCCATGTTTCTATTGTAGACTTTTTCCTGGTAGTCCATTCTTTCACGGTTTTTGCTCTAAATTTTAAAGAACCGCTTGGATTGAAATGATATTTGGCATACGTATAGCTTACATGTCAAAGAAAAAAAGTGATATCGTGCCGATGTGTGCTTTTGCCCTGGGGGTGACTTTCACCCCCTTTTGGGGGTGAAAAAATATATGTCCAAAATAAGTCCGGAAATGGGTAAACTGACTAATTTTAAGTAACTTTTGTTCTATAGATATTTTTCGCCAAGTCAACACTTTTCGAGTTATTTGCGAGTGAATATGTTCATTTTTCAACAAAATAACCACATTTTTAGACGGTTTTTCGCAAATAACTCAAAAAGTAAGTATTTTGTCGCAAAAAAGGTTCTTAGCAAAAATATAGCATATAAAAAAGTAAAAAAAAATGATGTACATGTTAGGTCTCTGGATCTCGTAGAACCAGAGTTATAGCCAATGAAAAATAGATTCATATTCACCAAATTTCAAATAGAATATTTCGACGTGAAATATCCAAAAAATTAAGCACTTTTTGGGAAAAACCCATTTTCACTTTTTTAAAGTGTTTAAAAAAAGCTTTATTTCTATTTTTGCAAAAAGCTTTTAGTATTAAATTTAAGCAAGTTACGCTCAAAATAATGTTGGTCCCTTTTGTTTTTGCAAAAAAAAATCGGGAGGACCCCCCTCTAATTAGCAACTATAAAAAAAATTAATCGTTACCGCTCCACACATTATTTTACTGATGTTGTGTTTATATGATCTGTAAGTTTCATCAATTTAAAGTGCTTATTTTTGAAAAAATTTGGTTTCAAAATAAAATTTTTAAAAATTTAAATTTTAAAAAATATGCTTTTTTTCAAAATAACTTAAAAATTGTTAGAGATACCAAAAATCTCAAAAAACAAAAAAAGTCAGGTTTGCTTTTCTGAATATCATGTACTTTTTTGTTTTCTGTTAGACAAAAATTGATTGAGATTTGGTGTTTTTAAATTTGCATACATTCGTGATCAGTGACTCGTTCAACCCCTTTTAACTACAGCCCTTTCAATAATAAGGACTTTGAACCGATAAAACTTACAGATAATATAAACAATATATACACGAGTTAAAAAATTTATGAAATCGTAACGATTAAGTTCATTTAATATACTAATTAGGGGGTAATTTTCTCGATTTTTTTACCAAAACCAAAAGGGACTAACTTTATTTTGAGCGTAACTTGTATAATTTTGATGCTAGAATTTTTTTTTTGTAAAACAAAAATGAAGCTTTTTTTTCAACACTTTAAATAAGTTGTAATGAGTTTTCCCCGAAATGTTCTTCATTTTTGGTTATTTCACGTTAAAGTATTCCATTTGGAATTTGACGAAAATGAACCTATCTTTCATTAGCTATAACTCTGCTTCTACTAGGTGTAGAGACGTGATATATACACCATTTTTTTAAATTATTATACAGGCTATATTTTTGCTAAGAATATTTTTTCGACAAAATACTTACTATTTGAGTTATTTGCGAAAAACCGTCTAAAAGCGTGGTTATTTCGTTGAAAAAATGAACATATTCACTGCCAAATAACTCGAAAAATATTGACTTAGTGAAAAAACTCTATAGAACAAAAGTTACTTAAAATTAGCCAGTTTATCCATTTCCTGACTTTCTTTGGACGAATATTTCTTCACCCTCAAGAGGGGGTGAAAACCACCCCCAGGGCAAAAGCACATATCGGCACAATATCACTTTTTTTCTTTGACTTGTTAGCTATGTGTATGCCAAATTTCATGTCAATCCAAGCGGTTCTTTAAAATTTAGAGGTTTTGCAATATTTTACCGTTAAAGAACGGACTATGGCGTCCGTCGTCCCGAACACAATACAAAAAAGTTGCAAGTAGATAGGTGCTGTATTTAAAGATCGATTTATTTTTTCCTAAATGCTCTGATCTACTATGAAAAATATGAAATATATTAATAATTTCTTGAAAATGTGTAATTGTAAAGAGAATAGTAAGTAGAAAACGAAATACTCACCTGGAATTTCAGGAAAATAATTATTAATTTTGATCCAATATTTGATATTATTTATATCTCTAATAACGGTTTCTTTATTTCTTCCAAAATGTGCCCATATTTTATTTTCGTCTGTTATTAATATACTTCTGGAACCACTCATTTTTACAGACGAAGTCGAATATAGCTGAAGGCAGTAAAAATAATAATTTTATTTTTATTGAAAACGCTTTATATAGATAGTAAAACCAGATTTTTAAATAGTGATTATTAAAATATTTATACTAGTCTTTATTACAAAATATTTTACGTTTTGTTAATATACTAGATAGACCAGGGCGCATCTGTAAAAATATTAGTACATTTGGACGTTGAGAAATGACTCAAATTTTTTTGCAGAAATTGCTTGAAAATAACTCAAATAATAATATTTGAGTTATCCTCCCTCTCAAAAAGGTCCGGAACATTGTTTAAATAATCAAAATGTCAAAAAATTAAAGAAAAATTCGATTTTTTTGTTAGTTTCTTGATTGTAACTTTAAAAGTATTCATTTCCGAGAAAAGTTATACCAACATAAAAGTTGTGTAATTAAATTTCCTACAATACAGAATTAGTTAAAAATTTAAAAAATAGTCACGCCTGTTGCAAAATAGTAATAATTGCGAAAAACCCGTACAAAAACAAGTATTCGCATTTTTCGTTTTTCAATCATTTATGCTACACTTAGGACCTTCACATTTCACCCAGAAAATATTTTTGATGCAGTAAAACAATACTGTAAATTTCATTAAGATCGGTTTAACAGATTTTGCAAAGTAAATTTTGCAATCCAGCTTTCGCAAAAAAAATAATTTTTTCAAAATGTTACAGGACTGAAAATAAAGCAAATAGCAAGTTGAAATTTTTTGTGCCTATAGAAGTGCACTGTACCTTTCATTTGCAATTTGAAAAACTAAAATCGATTAACTATCACGGCGTCAGGAATTTTTTAAATAAACATTAATTATTGGTGCTACGCGCAGGACAGCGGATAGTTTGCTCTGATTGGGCATTCCAATGACCTTTTATAATGATTGATACATTTTAATTTTTATTAAATTTCGATATAAACAAATAAATTTGTTTTTTTCAAAATAAAAACACATACTCTATTCTTTGAAATAACACTTTTTTAAGCAAAAACTTTCTTTGTTCATATATTTTAACTTAGAGAATAAAAGTTTATTATTTTTAAACACATGCAATTGTTTAAACAATATTTTACAAACAATAATAAAATTAGTTTGATTTTTGTGGAATTAAAATATGAAAATACAGCAAAATATAGAGTAAGAAAATAATATATTAGATAAAGATTAGAAGAAATTTTGGTGAAAATCAACTTATGTGAATCGAACACCGCTGTCCTGCGTGTAGCACCAAAAATTAATGTTTATTTTAAAAATTTCCTGACGCCGTGGTAATTAATCGATTTTAATTTTGCGAATTGCAAATGAAAGGTACAGTACACTTTTATAAGCTAAAAAAAAATCAACTTGTTATCTGCTTTATTTTCAGTCCTGCAACATTTAAAAAATGAATTTTTTTTTGCGAAAGCTGGATTGCAAAATTTATTTTGCAAAATCTATTAAACCGATCTTAATAAAATTTGCAGTGTTGTTTTACTATATAATAAAGTTTTTCTGTGTAAAATATGAAGGTCCTAAGTGTAGCATAAATGGTTGAAAAACGTAAAATGCGAATACTTGTTCTTGTATGGTTTTTTTCGCAATTATTGCTATTTTGCAACAAGGGTAACCATTTTTTAAATTTTTGAACCAATTCTATATTGTAGGAAATTTAATTACGCCACTTTTATGTCAGTACAACTTTTTTCAAAAATGGATAGTTGTAAAGTTATAATCAAAAACCAATAAAAAAATCGAATTTTTCCTTCATATTTTGACATATTATTTAAACAATGGGTGCGTTCGGACGACCACAGCGCTGGCCTGCAGGCTGTCCTGAGCCTGCTGGCGTCCTGAGCCAGCAGTAGCTGTCAGACGTCACCGCTGGAAGTCACGCTTAGAGATTTACTAAGCTTTCCCTATCATGGCTGGATACAACCACCGACTTCTGCTGACAGTCAGCCGCTATGGTCGTCCGAACGCACCCAATGTTCCGGACCATTTTGAGTGAGAGGATAACTCAAATATTATTATTTGAGTTATTTTCAAGCAACTTCTGCAAAAAAAATTTGAGTCACCTCTCAACGTCCATCTCAAAAGAGATGCGCCCTGGACTAAGATGGATTTATGTTATTGACTTGTTTTAATTGGGTTTTTTATTTTGCATTTTTTTTTAATAATAATATAGGAATAACAACTCACGTGCAACTTTGAAGGTGATTTGACATAACCCACGTGCGTGCAATTATTTTCTAATACGTTTAGTCCATTGAAATGTCACATCTTTAAGGCTATACCTTGCATATCGCACACCTAGTTCAATAGTGCCACAAGTGCAAAACACAATATTCTCGAGAAATGAGCAAAACGTTCTGTAGTAAACGCGTTTTGCCCTGTAAATAATTTATTTTGAGAACGACTGGTTTCAAAATTACAATTTAGGTAGCAAATTATACACTTATTGGCTGGATCTTATTACAATTTATTAAAAATAAAACGTTATTATTATTTTGATAGTTATGGCGATATTGCGTTGTGAAGAAAGTTATTTATAAAACGATACCTAGGAGATACGGCGGCAATATAATGAAAAAATCAATTGATTTTTGCAGTTGTGGCCGTATTGAATTATATCGGTTGTATTGTGGCAGTGTATATTATCGCCACATCTCTCTTGATTTTTGCAGTTGTGGCCGTATTGAACGTATTGAATTACATCGGTTGTATTGTGAAAGTGTATATTATCGCCACATCTTCCAGTTATGGCCATATTCATTTTCAAAACCTCCAAAAACCCTACAGTGAAATACCGAAGTAACTTACTTTATACTTAATCAAAACAATATTTTAGTTCAGGCTGTATTGCATTAGATGGGCCATTATATAGGCAATATTTTACAGCCTTCACCCAAAATTCAAATTTTTTGCAGTTGTGGCACAATTGAACTAGGTGTGCGATATGTTAATGGAGTCAATTTTATTTTTTTAATGTATAGTGGGGCTTAGTAGAAGCTTAAATTCAAGTTTGTGAGAACGCCACTCTTATCCCCCGGCCGCCATCTTGGAAAAGGAATGCAAATAGTTTTCGCGCTTTATCTCGTAAACTATTAACCCTACAGAAAATCTAATAAACATAAAATGTTGAAAATTAAATGTTCTACAATTTTATTTCTATTACTTTTTTTCTTCAAGTGACCAACAAAAAAGATATAAACAAAAATAAGTAAACATTTTTTAACAAGTTTCCTTTTGGAGGTTAAAACTTTTTTTCAGTTTATTTTACAATAAAATAACATTATAGTAATTTTGTAGAGGGTTTTTCAGCAAACAATTTTCCATATAAAGATGCTTAATTCCATTTATTTACCTACGTTTTACAGCGTTCCAAGCTTGACCAGATTCTCGAATGCTCATAGGAATACAATAAAAACAAAACGTTAGGCTTACTTTTCTATCTATATATTTTTTTCTACAATCACTTGATAAATACCTAAGACTTTTTCGCTTGTTAATGGAAACAAAAAGTTGACGTTTACTGAGTACCGTCACTTTATGGCTCTAGCGCGTAAAGTTTGATTTTACGCGTGTCGTCCGTAGCAACCATACAATCATAAAATACAAACACAATAAACATTCAAACTGAAAGATATAAAAGTTAATGTTATGACATTATAATGACAGATATAAAATAGTTACAATAAAGTTAATGATTTAAAAATTTTTATTTTATTAAGTGATTTTAGAAAAAATTATATATGTATTATAAGCGCAAAGTGATATTATTGCTTTCGAGTACTCGACCTCTTAGAGCAAGGACACACCAGGCGGCGCGCGTCGAATCGACGTCGAGGCAGCGTGAAACACATGGCGCGGTATAACAGCGGCAGCTATGCTACGATTTAAAGTATTTGTATTTCGTTGTTGCCAAATTTAGTCGCGTGTTGGCTGCTGTACGATAAGATGTCTGAAAGTTATGACGATTTGTCTTTTGTAATAAATACAAGTTTATTTTATCTTAGATTAAAGAAAAAAAGAAACGCAGATATTGGATACATCCGATCATAAAGGAACGAAATTATAAGGGATTTTTTACATATTATATTAACGAAATTAATATAATAAAGGCCCAGAGATATTTTTTAATTTTACAAGAATGTCTAAATAATCTTTTCAGGAGTTATTAGTGAGTATTAAAAAGCCGTGTTCAAGAAATAACACCGTTATGAGGGAAAACATATCACCTAAGAAAAACTATTTATAACGCTAAGAGGCATTCCATTCTATGGTACGCCACTGAGCAAATACAGGTGTTAAATTGATTAAAAAAATTATTCAAATTAAAGCCAAAGTACGTATCGAGAAAGACGAAAACCAGAATATAAAAAACCGTAATAATAGCAACAGCCATTTACGGATGTGAGACATGGGTGCTAAATAAAACAGAAGAAAAAAAGATATAGAGTTGAGAACGGAACGTGCTAAGAGCTATTTTCAGGGAAAGAATACAGATAGGGAAGACGGCTGGCATAGAAGCACCAATCAAGAATTAAGGATGCTTTACAAGGGACCAAGTGTAACAAGATACACAAAGTCATAAATAATCAGGTGGGCAGGTCATGTTGAGGGGATGGATAAGGGAAGAATGCCAAATATGGTACTGCACAGAAGACCAGTTGGGACTAGGAGACGAGGTAGACGAAGAAAAAGACGGCCAGAAAGTTTCAGGAAGGTGTAGTATCGATGAAAATTACACACTGGAAAGAGGAGCTGAATAATAGGATATAGTGGAGAACCATAGTTCAGCAATTTTTACATAGACATCAAATAAAATTATATACAGTGGAACCTGATTAATTCGAACTTCCATAATTCGAAATCTTCTTTAATTCGAATTTTTATTCTCGTCCCTAGCATTTCCTATATAAGGAATGGTAAAAAGTCGTGAATAATTCGAATTATATTTTGGATAATTCGAACTTTTCTACTATCTTTTCTGAATATCTTAGAATCCTTTGTCATTACTGAGAAGCTAAATTCTAAAAAGCAGCTTAAAATTTCGGATCTCTTTGGAAAAAAATAAAGTCGGTCCTTTTTATAGCTTGCAAATGTTTTAATTTGTATTTTTGGCCGAATTTTGTTGGCCCATTTTTTTAGGTTGACAAAAACTCGCGCAAGAATAGGAACAAAAACATTTCCAGCGATAAAAATGATCATCTACTGTTTTTTGCTGATCAATTACTGGTATTTATCATTATTTGCAGATGTTTTTGTAGGTACTCCTTGTTTTTGAAGATTTATTTTTTAATTCGAATTTTTGGATAATTCGAATTTTTTTAACGGTTCCCTGAGATTCGAATTATCCAAGTTTCACTGTATAAATTATTAGCATATACTGTATTATCTAAAATTGTAAATACAAGGCCTGTAGAGCATAATAAATAAAATAATAAATAAATAAAATAATAAATAATAATAAATAAGGTTTTTTTTTATTATTTTGTTTGAATATTCATCAATGCGCATATCCCAAATAGCTGGTCTCATCTGAATTTCATTAATTAATTTTTCTACATGTGCATTTCCCATCACAAAAACACTCACTACAGAATTCGCTAGAAAACAGCTGAAACGTCTGTGTTGCACCACGATACACGCTTTATGATATGCCGTCGAAGTCATAAAACCGATTGGCGGTGGATGGGTTCCAGGATATGTCGCCAGAAAGCCGCTGCATCGAAAATTTTAAGAGCGTCTGGTGTGTGTTACTGCATCAAAGTATAGTAAGGGATGCGTCGCTATCGACATCTGAGCGGGGGTTCAGTCGACGTACGCCGCCCCGTCTGTGTTACCTCTTACTCTCAAGCAGTACTCGAACTCTTACTCTCAAGCAGTAATGTATCACTTTTCGCTTTTAATACATAAATAACTACTTATTCATACAATTTATTATGATTTTAACATTCCCATGCTATTATTAATCTATTTTTGACCTTTCTCCCCACTATAAAACTTAGAAACTTAAGCATAAATAGAAAAGGCATAAGAAGTTGTTTGAGGACAAATTCGCCGGTCCAGAAGAAGAATGACGCAACCGAAAAATGCAAGATTCCTCAAAAAAGCAAAAAAAAAAACGATTTTTAAATATTTAAAATATGGATTAAATGAAGAGTAATCGTCCAGGAGCATCGGTATGGCGTTTGTTTTTTGACAACGATGGCTTTTATTTTCATCGATATTGGTTCAAATTTCATTATATTACTTTAATCGCCCCATTTTCAAACCTATCTACAGTTGCGTCATTATGCATCTGATAGGCTATTGATTATGTACTATAAAAAGGAACTACAACGTTAACGGGGTTTCATTATTTGATATGGTCAATGAATCTTTATATATGAAAAAAGCGCGGAGTGCTACCATTTAAAGGGGTGCGTTTTTGCGAAATGGGTGAAGTAGTCCCTGGGCACAGGTTACATTAGGGTGAGTTCTATGCACTTTTGGTACAAATACGTCTACACAAAAATTGTTCCTGGTTAAATTTCCTATCCAAATATAACTTTTGAAAGTCAAAGATACTTTTTTTTACAAAAATATATTCAAAAGAAAAAGCACAAAGAAACCCAAAAGAAAGAAATTTTGTTTGTTGTCCCATAACTTTTGTCCACGGGGATATAGGTATAGACATTGCTTCACAGAAAAAAAGTTACATATTTTCTCTTTAAAATGATGTTTGGTAGAGGTCATTAGGATTTACAGTTTTCGAAATATAATTTTTCAAAATTCGCCACTCACAGCAATTTTGGGCAATTTTCCTTGTTATTTCGCAAATATTGTTCTGTAACTGTTTTCTACGCAACTTTAGGCATATGAAATGGTACATGTAAGAGGAATAGAAATCAATTACCTTTAAAATGTTCTACTGTATAATGTTGTACGACTTCTTTTAAAGAGGTTATCATTTTCAAGATTTTATACTTTTAAGGAGTTTTTATATTTTTTAAGATTATTTTTTAACTTTCCCATTATAACTTTTTTTTCTACATTTAGGTATATATTACATGTATAATAAAAATGAAAGCTTATTTTGTTTTATAAGTATTATCAAAAATTCCAGGATTATTTTTGAATAAGATATGCTTTTTCAAAATGTAATAAGTAGGTACTTGCAACGATTTTTGATTTTTGGATTATTTTTTAAATTTCTCATTATAACTTTTTTATGTGATTGTGTGTTATGATTGAATCTTATTTTTTATAGGTAATACTTTCGATCCACTTGACTCGGCCGGGAAAACTTCAAAATATGGATTAATTTCAATATTTGCTGTCAAAGCTCCTGCACCACAAGCTTTGCTTGAAAAAATAGCATGTAAATGTACCAAAGGATGTACAAAAATCTGCGGTTGTAGGAAGATAGGAATTAGTTGTTCAATATTCTGCAAAGGGTGCATGTGCATGGGTACTAATTGTGGGAACTCTAAGATAACTGAGGTGTCAGAGGAAGATATTGAAGCTAATGCTAACGAAGAGATGGACTTTGATTTTGAAAATTTTTTAAATGTCAACATTTAAATAATTTTAACTAAAGTGATGTTTTCTAAGAATAATGATTATGTAATTTTTGTAAAAGAAATAATTTTAAATAATACAGGTAAAAAATATCAAAGAATCACTCGGTTTCCATTATTTAAATATAGATGATACACCATTTTAAAGAACAGAAAGCAAGCTCTCTCTATTGAGCAATATATAGTATATTCATGTACAAGAAAAAAAAGTTATAATGAGAAATTTAAAAAATAATACTAAAATCAAAAATCGTTGGAAGTACTTATTACATTTTGAAAAATAATATCTTATTCAAAAATAATCCTAGAATGTTTTGTAATACACCATTTTAAAGTAAACAAAATAAGCTTTTATTATTATATAATATAATATATACCTAAATGTAGAAGAAAAAAAGTTATAATGGGAAATTTTAAAAATAATCGTAAAAAATAATATTTTTTATATTAGGTATCATATAGTATATAATATAATAATATATTATATATACTATAATATATAATGTATTATTACATAATATGTAATATATTATAATATAATATTATTTTATTTTTATATTATATTATAAAAATCGGTAAAAGTATAAAAGTTTGAAAAACCATAATCTCTTTAAAAAAAATCGTACAACGATACACAATAAACCATTTTAAAGGTAATTGATTTCTATTTCTATTACGTGTACCATTGCATATACCTAAAGTTACGTAGAAAAAAGTTACAGCACAATATTTGCGAAATAACAAGGAAAATTGCCCAAAATTGCTGTGAGTGGCGAAATTTGAAAAATCATATTTCGAAAACTATAAATTCAAATTACCTCTACTAAACAACATTTTAAAGAAGAAATATGTAGGTTTTTTTTCTGTAAAGCAATGTATATACCTATATTATCGTGGACAAAAGTTATGGGACAAAAAACAAAGTTTCTTTCTTTTGGGTTTCTTTGTACTTTTTCTTTTGAATATATTTTTGTAAAAAAAAGTATCATTGACTTTAAAAAGTGATATTTAGATAAGAAATTTAACCAGGAACAATTTTTATGTAGGTATGTTTGTACCAAAAGTGCATGGAACTCACCCTAATGTAACATGTGCCCAGGGACTATTTCAGCCATTTCTCAAAAACGCACCGCTTTAAATGGTAGCACTCCGCGGTTTTTTCATATATAGATGTCCATTGACGATATGAAATAATAAAACCCCGTTAACGTTGTAGTTCCTTTTAGCTATCTTATTTTGAATATAATCAATAGCCTATGACTGAAACAAGGTTTAACATAGCGCGTATTTCAGTAACAACGCAACTACCCTATAGTGGCTCAGCACATTTTTACAGTTCGGTCGTTTTTGTATCATCTGTACAAAGTATTTTAGAAGTTAATTTCGCAATAAACAGGAATTGACAAAATTTGCAGTTACGTCGTTCTTCTTCCGTACCGGACTGAATATCTGCCTGCTATTACTGTTATTATTATAATTTAACCTAGGTGGCACAGCAGTCGGTTCCCCTCTACTTAACTTATTCTTACAGTTGTGCTACCTATTTTTCCACGTGCAGTCGTATTAAAAATTGTGAAAAGCATTTTGAGTTTTATAGATATACTATTTTTGTGATTGGATAAGCATTTTGTGTTTTTTGTAAGCGCGCATCGTCAGTGGTGGGTATTTTATTTGTAAGAAACCTCTGGGGAAAATTATTTGTCAGTGGGAAAGTCAAGCCATCTTTACCCACTGTTGTCGGCGAACGTTTTTCGTCTCTTTATATGGCGGAAATAAAGATGATTCTCTGGAAACCCTGAGATACAAATAATTCGCTAAAACAATGACAATAATGCATTTAATCTATTCTAGTCTAAGAGCTAGAGCCGAAAAATCATCGTCATAAGTAGACTTAGGGCCTAAGTCTTAGGCAAATATACAAATAAAAACAAATGAAATATGCGCATAAATATGCAGCATTTTACACAAAAATATGCATGTTTATCTAGAAAATATGCATAGAAATAAAAAAAATAGAAGACCTACAGTAAAACCTGTGTTACCGGCCACCTGTACTAACGGCCAGTTTAAAAATTCTCCAAACCAATTATATGTAGACTACAAAAACTGACAATACCGGCCACCTTTCTATATCGGCCAATTACTCTTTCATTTTTAGTGGCCGTTACTGACAGATTTTACTGTATATATAAATAACTCATATTGTAGTATACGTTTTATTTACAAAAATATTTAAAATATTTTAATTATATCATAATTTACAGTAATTAACATTTATTTATTTTACAAACTAAGCTTATAGGTCTGGATCCCGCGTATGAAAAAAAAGTTGATTAATAGCAAGCTGAAAATTTGTTAATAGCTTAAGGGTGTCTAGTCGAATAAACTTTGATATGTGTGAACACTGGAACAGGGGTAGTTTTAACTGTGAAACAGGTTAAAAATTTGGAACGGTCACAGCACGAAAACGGCACATTTATTTTGTCCGACAGAACAGACTTAAACTCTTCGAACAGAGATTAAACTCTCATGCAAAAATCAGACTGCTATTTATCACCAAATGGGCGTTTTAATGAGTGGAACATGTAGAATATGTCAAATGACAGGAATTATGACAGGTAATAAATAGCCGTCTGATTTTTTCATGAGAGTTTAATCTCTGTTCGGAGAGTTTAAGTCTGTTCTGTCGGACAAAATAAATGTGTCGTTTTCGTGCTGTGACCGTTCCAAATTTTTAACCTGTTCCACAATTAAAACTACCCCTGTTTCAGTGTTCCCATATATCAAAGTTTATTCGACTAGACACCCTTAAGCTATTAACAAATTTTCAGCTTGCTATTAATCAACTTTTTTTTCATACGCGGGATCCAGACCTATTAGGTATTTAACCATTTAAGTATTTTAACAAATAAATGATATTACTTTGAATTGTGCTAACACTAAATCATTAACGGCTGTTTAAATTTTTCTAACAAAAACTTATGGTTTCTGATTAGGTACAATATATTTGTACATGAAAAAACTTCTTTCCACATCAACTGATGTAACTGGGGCATTTTTCAAATACCTATACGGTAATCTTTGCTTTCAAATTAAATGGTTCCTAATAATGTCCCATCTAGTACTTGAACTAAGTAATTCAAAAAGGACCTGGTAACTATTTGCATAACAATTAAAATCAGGAATCTTGAAAATATCAAGCTAATATGACTATGAAAGCAGGAAGATCCCCCAAATATTTACAGGAGATTCTTGGTTTTTTTCTCTTTATCTTAGAAAAAATACTATGAGCCTAAATTAGAAGCACGCAACTGGCTATTGTACGAGAAAACACAGCGTTTATTTTCGGCAGTTTCAAATTGCAATTCACAATAATATTACAAGGACATGTGATACCGGTATCAAGTTTACAACATAATAATTGATTTCTAAAACTGACCATCCCAATAAAAAATTTTTACCTAGAGGTATAAACTAGCAGATTTTGGAACCCTTATTCAAGGACAAAATTACAATAAATATCTAGAAATATGGAAACAAAATATATTCGGATTTCCAAGCTCTTCGTTGATTTTATTTCATGAATATATCTATACACCTGAAATTTCAAGTTATATGCACTTTATGCATACTTTTATAGAAATATGCAAAATTTGACATTTTTGCATATTTTATGCATAATATGCAAAATATGCAATTTGCATATTTGCCTAAGTCTAGTCATAAGTAATTTGGAGTTTGGCATGTGAAATGTGTCTCTTGTATACTGACAATTATGACCCCTTTTAGGCTGACACCTCAGTAGACACAGGAAGTAGCAATAAGGGATGAAAGGGGAAAGTTAGTGCAGTCATTAAAGGTTTTCACCTCCTATTTTGTTAAACCTCCATCGATTTGCATGAAAATTGGTGACTAGTTAGAGCATACCTCAAGAAACAAAACTGATTTGGTGCCAACTTAAAATTTTACCCTGGGGGTGGATACCACCCCTTCTCGGAGGTGAAAACTATTTTATTAAAAATAACCCCACAAATCGATAAAGGGATAAATTTTAAGTACAATTTGTTATATCATTTTATTAAAATAAATCAACACTTTTTGAGTTATTAAAGGTCAAAGATTTGAATTTTTCGTGAAAAAAATGCACGGTGTAAAGCTGTTTTTCATAAATAACTAAAATACAACCATCTCAGTCTGAGCTATACCAACATCACTTCCGAGCAAGATATATTACAAGTTTGTGGTTGAATGCCTATAAAAAAATCCAACAGAGCTGGTTATTGAACAAAATGGTTGGGAACTTGCTGAAGATAACATATATAAATTCAAATGGTTTGAAGGGTCTCAAATGCCAGAGATTGTTAGAGATATTATTTTTGAGAATGAAACAGACGATGAGATGGATGATCAGCAAGCTGATGATGAAATTTATAATAGCGAAAGTGATGGAAATAAGTATGATAGCGATTTTAGTGAATGTGACAGCGAAAGTGAAAAATACATAGTATTTTCAACGAAAATTTTGATTTCGTTTATAAATTCACAAAGTCTGTTCGTTCCTTCGTTCGTGGGTTCGTGCGTTGCCGCCCCTGAAATATCTGGAATCTCATGATTGTATATATTAATAATATAGGTGTATGCAAAGTCCGCAGATAGTGTGCTACTTTTTTTATAAACAAAATGGCGCCCGAAAATCGTGTTTTTCAATTTTTGCTCTATAACTCAAAAGATTTTAACTTTATATTAAAAACACCCAAATAAAAATTTACCCTAATTAAATTCTGCATAGAGACGCGCTTTTCGCGATTTACTTTGACGAAAATTTTCCTCGGAAAATGCAGGTTTTTCCAACAAATATTTAATTTTCAACTAAAATTTTAGGTAAGTAATTGTCTACCAATAATTAAATATCTTATTAGTATAAAAGCTCCTTACGTATAGATTATAATTCCAGAAGTCGATGAAAATTGAATGAACAGTTTAGCAACAATTGAATTGTTAATTAAAAATTTACGGTCGCTATAATAACCACAATAATTACGACACATAAGAATAACTATGATTTTTGTATAAAAGGATACTGTACCTATCTAATGTACATTACAGAATTGAAATTGGGCTATTTAAGCGGCCTCAGATATATTTTAAAATTATAGACAATTTTTTGGCCTAAAAACAAATAGAATATCTCGGGAAATGTTAAATTAAATTAAATTATGAAAACTGTATTGGAAAAAATGTGGCAGGACACTTCTTCTAAAAGAAAAAATGTTTAATTTTGATAAAAGGTTCCTGAGATACAACCGATCAAATTTGACTGGCATTTACGGCAAAGATATAAAAAATAGGATCATAATTTTCCAACCATCACCTTTTTAATTTTGTCCTCTTTCTCCACACCAACTTTCATACATCTTTAAAATACCCATAACATATTATTATAATAAAAACTATCAATATTACGAGTGAAAATTGCCAAAAATAGCAATAGACCGGGCAGTATCGTCGCCCCCGCTAGCGCAATTATTCCGATTCGATTTTTTTGCAAAAACTTACTCAAAACGAGGTCCTTATAACATATCCACAGGGTGCAGGGCGGTGCCGTGGTCGAAAAATTTTTTAAACATTTTTTTTAAACAAATTCACAAAAATAATTTTTTATTGCCAACAATTTTTTTTAGATATTTTGGGTCATTCTGAGCATAAAAGGTCTCTTGTTATTTTTCTCTAAAATTGACTGTTCTCTAGTTATACGCGATTAAAAATTTGAAAAATGCGAAAATGGCCATTTTCAAGGCTTCATAACTCGATCAAAAATGATTATTATGAAATTCAAAAAGTGACAAAATCAAGATTCAAATACCTTATTCAGCGTTCTGAAGAGATTTTTGTCATTATTTATTACAAAGCTGTTATTTTTAGTTATTAACAATTAGCGCTATAGTCCAACTGTATGACGATACATGTGTGGTGACGATACAGTTGGACTATAGCTACGGTGACCATATGTACTTATTTAAGTAGGACAGTACTTATTTTTAAATATTGTCCTAATGTACTTTAAAACCTTTCTAAGGACACGCAAATGTACTTATTTTTTCTAAAAAATGAATTTTTTATCTTTTACTATTTTTAAACAAATTTCTTTGTATATTGTATACTGTTCCAGGTATTGCAGCTTTTGTGTCTTGATGGCTTTCAATATTTCCATTCTTTTGTTGACTCTTCTCATGACTTCGTTGTTTGTTACATGCTCGGTCCATGCTATCTTCAGGTTACCTTCACCCACAGTTCAAATGCTTCTAACTTTTTAGTAGTCGACGCGTTAATTGACCATGTTCTATCCCGTAAAAGCAGAGTCGAGAAAATATAACACCTTGCCATTCTAACTCTAAAGTCTAATTATTTCAGTTCTCTTGTCTTGCACAATGTACCTTTCTCATTTTATTGAAGTTTGTTGTGGCTTTCTCTATTGGAACTTTGATTTCTTTGGAGTAATCGTTTGTGTGATTAATTATTGTGCAAAGATAGTTGTAGTTTTCAACTTGTTCTAAAGTTTTACTTTTAATTGTCAGGCTTTCATCATTATTTTGGGTTTTTGATATCCTCATAAATTTAGTTTTCTTGATGTTTATTGATAATCCATATTCTTCTTCATACTCACTATTTTGTTCATTAGCTTTTAGAGGTCTTGGAGGTTGTCCGCTATTATGGCAGTATCTAATGTTGTTAATTGGCGTTCCATTACCATATAGGTACCTTTATTCCTGCTGTTTCTCCCTCAAAAGATTTTTTCATAATTTCGTCAGAGCATCCATTGAATAGTAGTAGTGACAATACACACCCCTGTCGCACTTCTCTTTTAATTTCGAACTCTTGTGATGTGTGTTCGTTAATGCGTATGTGTACCTGCTGTTAATAATATAGATTTGTTATAATTCAAAGGTCATTTGTATTGTAATTGTTTTGCTTTGAGGACGTCCATTAGCTCTTTGTGACGGACTTTATCGAAAGCCTTGTTGCAATCTATGAAACAGACGTACATCTCCTGGTTCACATGTTCACATCCAAGCATCTCTGGATTAGTACGTTGAATGCAAACAGAGCTTCACGGGTAATTACGTGTTTGGTAAATGCGTTTATGAATGATCTTTAAAAACATTTTTAACACCTTGATGGACAGAGACGCTGTGCAGCGTCTTTTTTTAAAATTGTGTTGTGGCAGAACGCTGTGAAGCGTCCTTAACAAAATCTAATATCGTGGCAGAACGCTGTACCGCGTTATAATTATAATATAAATACATGGTAACACGTAAGCCACTGTCATAGAATACCTATCTATACCTTCCAATCTGTTACCCGTCTGGTAAATTCCACCTCTCTATTTCACCCCACCCATTTAAAGTATCTAACCGGCTAAGTCACACGCGAAGCTGTACAGCGTCGCCAGTTATATTGAAGTATGCGGTGTGTGTTGTACTGTGCCGCAGATAGTAAAACACGTGGTTAGGTTAGGTTGAATACGAGTTTTACTCGAAAAATGTAAGTAAAAAATAAATTTATTTAGTGTGATATTTTTGTGCCTAATATTTTATGTTATTATAGTAGGATGTATAATTTAAAATATATTATTTTGCTTTCAGATGGCGGACCGTGACCCGTATAAGAGAGAACAGCAGCGGTTGATTCAGCTGTATGACGATATTACGTCGGATGAAGAGAACTCAGATGCTGCTTATGAGGGAGAGTTCAGCTCAGATGAAAACTATGTACCCAGTGAGTCGTCTGCCTCGCAGTCAGATGAAAGTGAAGACTCTGATTTAAACGAACTCCCCGAGCTCTCCAATGTAGAGACGTCTAATAATACTCTTCACAATCCCCAGCAATATAATCTGCCAGAGGAAAGTGAAGTAGAAGAGCCCGACGCATTGGACCAGGATTCCCAGAAAATTATTCAGAAATCTCAAGACAGTATACCCCTACAAGCACTGCAGAATCAAAATTCTGATTCTTCAGATGACATAGATACAGAATGGGAGTTTACAACTGCAGATATACCAGATTTCAACTTTGATGAATCCACTAATCGTCTGAAAATTAATTTAAATGCAGAAGATAGTCCAAAAGATGTTTTTGAATACCTATTTACCGATGACATAATGAGCTATTTGGTGGAATGTACCAACAATTATGGAGAAGATTTAACAAGATCTAATAGACCCAAAACAAGGAATGCTCGAGATAATAGTTTTAGACCTGTGACTATCGACGAAATGAAGAAATTTTTGGCACTGTGTTTATTGCAGGGTCAAATTACAACTTCAAACATGCGCAGGTTGTTTTCATATGGAGATGTATTGTACTTTCATCCAATTTTTAGTTACATTATGTCAGGAAGAAGGTTTGAAAAAATATTGAGAACTTTAAATTGCTCTTCGAGAACCGCAAAACATAAAGAAAAGATTCAAGCATTCTTAGACATGCTTATAGCCAAATTCCACAATGCTTATGGACCGTCTAAAGAGTTGTCTTTAGATGAATCCCTCTTACATTTTCGTGGCAGGCTTGGATTTAGAGTTTACCTCAAAAATAAAAAGGCACGTTACGGCATTAAGTTTTATGAACTGACAACCTCCGATGGGTATCTTTTAAATACTGAAATGTATAGTGGGGATATTCAAAACGCTTCCGATGTGGGAACTACAAAAGTAGAAGCTATAGTTATGAGGTTGATGAAGCCTTACCTCATGAAAGGACACGAACTGTTTATGGACAACTTTTATAATAGTTCTATATTATCTGAAAAGTTATTAAGCTTAAAAACTCATACTAATGGAACTCTCCGGTCAAATCGCAGGAATAACCCCAAGGAACTTATAAAGAAAAAACTCAAGAAGGGTGAACATTTCTGGATGCGTAAAAAGAATGTCTACGTTTCCAAATGGCGTGATAAGCGCGATGTTCTTGTTATCACCACAAGAAATCACCCACGATTGATACAAGTGAAAAACAGATATGGCCATGAGAAAATAAAACCTGAAGAAGTTGATGTTTATAATCGTCATATGTCAGGCATCGACAGGTGTGATCAGATGACCTCAACTTATTCAACGCCAAGGAAAACGATACGTTGGTATAAGAAGGTAATTTTCCATTTATTAGATGTAACTGTATGGAACTCTTTCTACTTATACCGAAAATATTGTAAAAATAATTCCAAGACGTACAGATATTTAGAGTTCCGTGACAGTCTCATTAAATCCTATTTGAAGTTACCACCAGGTTTAGAAGCAAAGAATTTAGTTCGTCGAGAAAAACATGATAACAGGTTACCGGAAAATTCAAACTACGAGCCTGAATGTTTCACAAATGAAACAAACTTAGCAAATCATTGGCCTGAAAGAAATCCAGGCATTCCAAGTGCAAAATCGAATAAGAAAAAAGTGTTTTTGAAGTGTAGACTGTGTGCCAAAAAAGGTCAACGGAAAGAATCAGGATATAGATGTAAAGGATGTCCCCAGAAGCCTCCGTTATGTCCAGACTGTTTTGAAGAGTGGCACGAAATAACAAAAAATCAAGAATAATTTTTTAGATATCTTTGTATAAGTTAGCTTTATGCGTAAACTATGTTGATATAAATTAATATTTTTGACTTCTGAATACGTTTTAAGAATCATTATGTCTTTTTGGTTTCTTTAAATAAATATTGCTTTATTTAAATACGTTTTCTTAATGAAAAATATTTCGCTGATAGACGTCGAGTCACTGCATGTATTAGGTTGAAAACGACAATAGGCACAACGCTGTATGACGTCGAACGCATATCAGCGTTCCGCCAAGATAGACTTAATACTAGTCTTATATTGTGGCAGAACGCTGATAAGCGTTAAAACTTAAACAATATTTTCTGTAAAATTTTAATACTTGGAGTAAAATTTCAGGTCGCCCTAGTTATATTTCATCCTTTTGAATAATAATATCGACAAAAAGGGCACTGTACAAATTGACCATTTTTGAAAAACTTAGGTGTCCGTCAAGGTGTTAAGTGTGTGAGACATCAGGCTTATGGTGCGGTGGTCGTGCACAAAACTGCACTGCACAAGTGCACAAGTCACAAGTGAAACATTTTTACACAAAATGTGTAACCTACCTAGAAAATTGGAGTACAAATTTTCATGAATTTAAACTATTCAAAAGGATAGATCTAAGAAGTGAAATAACATGGAACGATGTTTGTTATTCTCTCGAAGTGTGTGAGACATCAGGCTTATGGTGCGGTGGTCGTGCAAAAAACTGCACTGCACAAGTGCACAAGTCACAAGTGAAACATTTTTACACAAAATGTGTAACCTACCTAGAAAATTGGAGTACAAATTTTCATGAATTTAAACTATTCAAAAGGATAGATCTAAGAAGTGAAATAACATGGAACGATGTTTGTTATTCTCTCGAAGCTTTTATATTGTAATATTGTATATCAAGGCAACCGTGTTAAATGAAGATCAACTCTTTGACGAACTGGGAGTTTTGAAAGACGTGGCCTACAAGTGAAAAAATTGCTGAGTGGAACAGAAAAGAAAAAAATAGGATCGATGGCTTGAAGTTTTTAAGTGTGTAGATCAATTCAAACTGAAAAACTTACAAATATTATGCGAATTTATTTTTTGTCTTCCGGGTACTAGTGCGGCTATCGAGCGTTTATTTTCTGTAATAAATAATTATTGGACGTCGGGAAAGTCACAAATGTCCATATCCACCCTCAAGGCAGCGATGCATGTGTTCGCAAATTTTGATGAGACTTGTATGAAATGTTTCATTTACTTCAGTCGAAGCCGGACCTTCTTAAATTAATTTTAAGTTCAGAAAAATATGAATGATGCAAAAAACCGGAAGAAGATGAGGCTATTCCAGGTCCCTCTGCCTCATGTAAAAACTCTTAGTCACAGGCTTGTAAATTTTTCAAAGTTAATATAATGTGTTAAGTGTTATGTTTAATTTAATTGATATAATTTTTTATGTTTAGCTACACAGTTTATTTATTTTTAATGCCAAAAAGTTATGTTTGTCCAACAACAAGATACATTTTGCGATTTTAATACATTTTTGTTTTTTGTACTTTTTTTTCTTTAAAAAGATATGGTCACCGTAACTATAGCGCTAATTGTTAATAACTAAAAGTAACAACTTTGTAATAAAATAATGCCAAAAATCTCTTCAAGACGTTGAAGAAGATATTTGAATCTTGATTTTGTCACTTTTTGAATTTCATAATAATAATTTTTAATCGAGTTATGAAGCCTTGAATATTGCCATTTTCGCATTTTTCAAATTTTTAATCGCGTATACCTCGACAACAGTCAATTTTAGAGAAAAATGACAAGAAAACTTTTTTCCCCAGAATGACCCAAATTATCTAAAAAAAATTGTTGGAAATAAAAAAATTATTTTTGTGAATTTGTTTAAAAAAAATTGTTTAAAAAATTTTCCGACCACGGCACCGCCCGGCACCCTGTGGATATGTTATAAGGACCTCTTTTTGAGTAAGTTTGTGCAAAAAAATCTAATCGAAATAGTTCCGTTAACGGGGGCGACGATACAGTTGGACTATAGCGCTAATTGTTAATAACTAAAAATAACAGCTTTGTAATAAATTGATGACAAAAATCTCTTCAGGACGCTGAAGAAGGTATTTGAATCTTGATTTTGCAACTTTTTTAATTTCATAATAATCATTTTTGATCGAGTTATGAAGCCTTGAAAATGGCCATTTTCGCATTTTTCAAATTTTTAATCGCGTATAACTCGACAACAGTCAATTTTAGAGAAAAATGACAAGAGACCTTTTATGCTCAGAATGACCCAAATTATCTAAAAAAAATTTTGGAAATAAAAAATTATTTTTGTGAATTTGTTTAAAAAAAATTGTTTAAAAAATTTTTCGACCATGGCACCGCTCGGCACCCTGTGGATATATTATAAGGACCTCTTCTTGAGTAAGTTTGTGCAAAAAAATCGAATCGGAATAATTGCGTTAGCGGGGGCGACGATACTGCCCGGTCTACAAAATTCCAATCAAAAATTATGTTGGAGAAAATGTAATCTTAAAGTTCAAAATCGATATACCTACGTTAAAAAATGCATTTTCTCGGCTTCCCATGGAGCAATTTTCTTCATTATTTTTTTTTCTTCCCAAGTGACTCGAGTAGAGCCATCTAACTAACGTATTATTAAATGTAAACTTTTATTTATTTATTTATTATAACAATAGTACATTGATTACCGGGTAGGAAAAGCTTAACATTCCTGGACGACTGTGAAGATTGCTAAGTCGAGGCGCAAGCCGAGACTTAGCAACACAGAGTCCAGGAATGTAGCTTTTCCTACGAGGTAAACATACTATTTTTCCGCAAATCGTTTAAAATTCGACAGATATTGATTGATTTAAAAAAAAACGCGATAATTTTATTCCCAAATAAATGGTGCTTTGAAATTCCTAATAAAATTACTTGGGTTACTATGGAAACGTATTGAGGTTGAATTGTCAAACTTGACGCTTATAAATTTAATTGCTGGTGTTCTCGAAAGTAAAATGATAAGTGATGATGAAATTTCCATTCCTGGGACTCCTCCAGAGCTGGTTGAGGCAGTGAATACTGCTTCATTAGAATTATTGCCAAAGAAATCAAGAGAAAAGTACGAAAATGCATACAGACGTTTTATGGATTATTAATAATTTTCTATCATTTATGTAGAACACTAACAACTGTACGGAAATATCATTTCCTTACAGTAAGGAAATGACATTTCCTTACAGTAAGGAAGTCCTGACTTTTTCTTCAAGAAATTTGGACAGGAATGTCAAAATTTCCTGGCGATTTGCGGAAAAAATGTTTAATTTGTTTAAATAAAGATTGTTTAAATAATTATACTTACAGCTATCAAATAAGAATATTTGTGTTTTTAACGTTAAAACGTACACTTCTAGTAAGTTTATCTAAAAAAAGTCTACAACTGGAAAAAATATGTAGTTTTCTTTTCTTATAAATAAATTAATCTACTATAACAAAACAAAAGCAAGTTTGACCTTTAATAATACGTTAGTTAGATGGCGCTAATCGAGTTACTTGGGAACAAAAAAAGAATGAAGAAAATTGCTCCATGGGAAGCCGAGAAAATGCATTTTTTTTAACGTATACCGATTTTCAACTTTGAGATTACATTTCCTCCAACCTAATTGTTGATTGGAATTTTGCTATTTTTGGCAATTTTCACTAGTAATATCGATAGTTTTTATTATAATAATATATATTATGAGTATTTTAAAGATATGACAATTCTTGTGAAGAAAGAGGACAAAAATAAAAAGGTGATGGTTCGAAAATTATTATCCTATTGTTTATATCTTTGCCATAAATGCCGGTCAAATTTTTTGATCAGTTGTACATCAGGAACCACTCATCACAATTAAACGTATTTCTTTTAAAAGAAGCGCCCTGCCACATTTTTTCCAATACTGTTTTCATGATTTAATTTAATTTAATATTTCCCGAGATATTTTATTTGTTTATAAGCTAAAAAATTGTTTAAAATTTTAAAATATTTCTGAGGCCGCTTAAATAGTCCAATGTTAATTCTGTAAAGTACATTAGATAGGTACAGTGTCTTTTTATACAAAAATCATAGTTATTATTATGTATCATAATTATTGTGGTTATTATAGCGACCGTGAATTTTTAATTAACAGTTCAATTGTTGCTAAAGTGTTCATTCAATTTCCATCGCTTTCTGGAATTTTAATCTATACGTAAAGAGCTTTTATATTACCAAGACAATTAATTATTGATAGATAGATAGATAGATAGATAGATAGATAGATAGATATGTTTATTGTTTCTAATGAAAAATCATATAACAAGAGGTTGAGTACAAATTATTACACATAAATAGTCGACGCTTAATGGAGATTTAGTTACAATTATTCATTTAATATAAATGAACGCAATCTGAGTGCATTAATAAAAAATGTACACAGTTCCTTAATCTCAGTGGGAGAATCGGTTGTATTTAAAAACAGAAAAAAGCTCTCGGTATTCTCTACAAATGATCGAATAAGGGGTGATCTAAAACACGAGTATAATGGACATTCCAACAAAATGTGGGAAAGAGTCTCTAATTTGTGTAAATTACATATTGAACAATTTTCAGTTTGGTCGATGTGATACGAAATCCCTTTATAATAAAATTTTATGTAAAGTTTAGAGCAAAGTCTGATTTGTGAATAAAGTCTTGTAATATATATGGGAGTTTTTATTTGTAAATAGCTTTGCGGTTGCCTATTGTGTGAGAAATGTTTATAGTACAAAGAATAGCGAGAACTTGTTAATGCTGATAAGTCATCTTGGAAGAGTTTTTCTTTCATTTTTAATAACAAACCGTTTCTTTGATGCCTCAGTAACCCCCATGATAAATGTTCCCAAGTTTCTTTTGCATCAATTTCAGAAAAATAATTTTTTAGCTGAACTACCCAGTTATAATTCTCATTATTGTCATTATTGTTACATAGCTGACGAAGCCGGTTATAACAAATTCTTGGATACCTAGAGGAGTCCATAAGTAAAATTCTCTCAAGCCAATTAAGTGATATTTTAAAAATTAAGTATTTTAAGTGAACTTGGCCAACTTCTAGCCTAACATAAGTATTGGGGGTATTTTTTGGTAGATGCAGCAGTCTCTTAAAGAAATTGGTTTGAATTTGTTCTAGAGTATTTGAGTAGCGCAGACCCCAGACAGATATACACTGAGAAAGACAGTTTAAAATAATGGAATTATATAATGTAATTCTCGTCTCCCATGAATTTACTATTGCATTAGACAAGAGGTTCATTACTGCTCCTATAGACTGCTTGGCTCTAGCAATCGTAGTAACGGCCATCTCTCGAAATAACGAGGAACCACTAAACGTTACACCCAGATAATTAAATTTATTAACGCTTTCAAGTTTTTGACCATTTAGTAGGAATCCTCGCTCTTTGGAGAAATGGCCACCCCTCGAGAAGACTAAGATTTTGCCTTTGGAAGTGTTTATAGTCAGTTTATTCTGTGAGGTGTAGGTTTCCAATATTCGTAATTTGCGGGTCATGTCAACTTCTGATTCTCCTAATATTATCAAATCGTCGGCATAGAGTAATAGAAGGATATCAGTATTACCATTAATATTAATTCCCTTTGCCCCTGCCTCCCTAAAAAAGGCCTCCACATCTGAAAGAAAAATTGAGAACAAAGTCGGGCTTAAGCATTCTCCTTGAAGAACACCTTCCGTTATTTTATATTGTCGTGACAATTGTGAATTTGAGCGAACCTGGAAAGTAGCCGATGCGTACAGGAATCTAATTAATCTAATATCTAATAAATTTAGCGCTAATGCCACACTGAAAAAGTTTGTTCCATAACAAGATATGTTCGACTGAGCAAATGCTCTTTGGAGGTCTATAAAAGCAGCGAAGACTTTTCTTTTCTTAAGTCGCAGTTGTAGCTGAACAGCTGAAGTGAGGGTAAATATATTAGCTAGACATCCCCTGCCTTGACGAAACCCATTTTGACATTCTGGAATAACGGAAGTATTGTCCAGCCATATCGTTAATCGATTAGATAATATCTGCGTGAATAGTTTAGTTAAACAGTTTACTAGAGCAATTCTTCTGTAATTCTCTGGATCTTCACGGGAACCTTTCTTGTGCAACATTGTTAATATAATATTAGACCAGGCTGAAGGCATAGTTTCGGTATCTAGAATACGATTGTACAAGCAATTTAAATATGATAGCCAATTATTTGGGAGGTGTTTCAAGAACTCAAATGTAATATTATCTAGTCCGGGGGCTTTGCCATTTTTGCATTGTTTTAGAGTATTGCTAATTTCTTTAAGAGATATAGGGGCGTCCAAAATAGGACAACGAACGTCAAAAAAAAAGAGTATTATCGACAATTTTCTCTTGCGAAATATTATTTAAAAATAATTCCCACGTGTGAATATCTAGATTAGTTTAAACTGTATTTCCCTTAAAATACTGGATCGTTTTCCAAAAGTTTTTTTGATCGCGAACGTTACTTAAAGCCTGCGTAAAATTGTTTATATAAGATTTTTTCTTGTTATCAATCATTCTCTTATACTGCTTTTTACTAATAGTCCAAGTAATGAAGCTTAAAATGGGACAAAACCTCGCAATTTTTACAGAATGGATCGATTTGCTTAAAAATTTGAGAATAAGTAGTGGATAGTCCAAGGATCAAAATCTATATGAGGCCGAAAGGCGCTTTAACCATGGGGGTGGTTGCCACCCCATGTCGGGGGTGGAAAGTTTTTATTTTATTTTTGACCACCAAAGTTGTTAAAAACATTCATTCTAAGCAAAAAACGTTCTATACATTTTTTGATAAAATTAATAGTTTTCGATTTATTCGCTATCGAAAGTCTTAGTTTTATAGCGAAAAAATCAATGTTTTTAATCAGTTTTCTGCTAATAACTCAAAAAGTTTTCGTTTTATCAAAAGAACTTTGCTTAACAAAAATGTACCTTTAAAAAAATAGACAAAACGGTTTTTTTTATTTTCTTTAAGACCAATAGTAATCGAGCTATACTTTATTATATGTTAGCTCTTCTTCGTCAAATGCTAAATATTGTATTTTCAAAGTCAAAAGACGAGAAAACTATGCATTTTTCGAGGATAACTTGTTTAAACTAATTTAAAGCATTTAGAAATATCTATCTCCTGAAATAAAAAGGTAATCTCTAGCTCAAAAATTAAGTGACTTATAATAAAAATAATGTCAGTCCCTATTTTTTTCAGCGAAAAAGTGATCGGAAACTTCACTCTACTCACCACCCTAATTAAAATTAGCCATTGGCCTTATTTGGTCTTCTTTATTTATGTATTATTAATAGGTTTTAGGGGTTTGACCGGCTTATAATAATTAGTTTTAAAAAAATGGAGTTAAAAGCGAATAACGAATTTTTGTAGTTTGGCAAAAAATGCCTTTTCTTCATAGTAGAAAGATTATCATCAGAGATACGAAAAAATATTTCAATATAAAATTATAGATTATTTAATTTCTAAGAAAACGGTGTAAAAATTTTTTTATACGGAAAAAATTGAGGGAGCTATTGATAATTAAAACTTATAATAACATGCAAAAACCACCTTTACCAACCCTTTCAAGGTCACCTCTTTTTGCGACTGATGATTTTAAAAGGATTTATTATTAATATCCTTATATACCTTACAAAAACCTACAAAATTCTTTTTTAAAAAACTTTCTAGGATAAAAAATAAAAAAGCTACGGTTAAAAAATCAATATATTTTTTTGAAAAAAAAAAAGGAGAATTATAATTGGAAGCATAATAATGTAAGTTAGCGATATTTTTAGTCATTGGCCTTATCTATTCTTCTTTATTTATGCACTATTAATAGATTCCAGAAGTTTGACTGGCTTAGAATGATTAGTTTTAAAAAAACTGGAGTTAAAAACGAATAACCAATTTTTGTAGTTTTGTAAAAAACGCCATTTTCTTCAGAATAGAAAGATTAGCATCAGAGATACGAAAAAATGTTTAAATATGAAATTGTAGGTTATTTAATTCCTGAGAATTTGGTTTAAAAAACTTTTTTCTACGACAAAAATTGAGTGAAACGTAAATGAGTATATTATCGGAAAACATTGAATTTTGCGATATTAAACTAACACTTTCGATAGCGAATAAATCGAAAACTATTAATTCTATCAAAAAAATGTATAGAACATTTTTTGCTTAAAATAAATGTTTTTATCAACTTTTGCGGTCAAAATATAATAAAAAATTTCCACTCCCTAGATGGGGTGGCAACCACCCCATGGTAAAGGCGCCTTTTAGCATGATATAGATTTTGATCCTTGGACCATCCACTACTTATTTTCAAATTTTCAAGAAAATCGATCCATTCTGTAAAAATTGCGAGGTGAAAAGCTTCAGTTCCTGGACTATAACCAAATAAGCATTTTTATAATTTGGTAGAAAGTTGTTGATTTTTGCTATTTTCAAATTTTGCTGAACAAATTTTTGTGAGTTGTAACATTCCTGATCAAACCAAGGTTTTTTATTTTTTCTGGAGTTTTTTGGAGTATTAAATAATTTTTTCGATAAGCCAAGAAGCAAAGAGGTGTTAGTAATTGTTTCAACAAGCTTTTGGTATGAGTTTTTTAAGTCTGGCTCAAGCATACAGTTTAGTGAGTTTTTTAAAGTATGATAAAATGCTAATGCGTAGTTTTCATTCCAAGATGGAATTAATGTGTATTCTGGATTGTTGGACTGCTGTGTACATTTTTTACTTATAGCTGACGGTAAATTTAATATCAGCCTTAAAGGGAAGTGACTTCCAGAGGAGGCAAAATATTCCAAAACCTGGAGACTTTCTACTAAAGAAATTTGAATATTCTGCATCCATAGCAAGTCGACAACACTATTACCTGCAGAAGCACAGTAAGTAAATTGACCCGGTATGTCACCTTTAGTTCTCCCATTCAAGAGAGTGAATGAATTTTCGTCCATAAAGTTGAGAAGAATTTCACCTTTGCGATTAAAAATACCGTCACTACTTATTCTATTAGCGAAAATATTACTGTAAGAAATTAGTTCTAGTGGTACTTCACCAGAAGACCCCATTCGGCAATTAAAGTCTCCACCTGTCAAAACAGGAGTGTTTGGATACGCATTGTTTACTTCTTGCAAAGAAAAATTGAAAAGTTCTAAAATGCTATCAATGTCTAAGTTAGGCTTAAAGTAAACATTGCTTATAATTATCTCCCAACTGTTACAGGATATTAAACAAGTTAACCAGTACAGTGACTTATCTAAAACACACACATTTAAAGGTTTTTTCACAAAAGTTATTAAACCTCCACTGGCCCTGCCGCGAGATTTATCACGAACGGCGTTAGAAAAACAAACATTGTAATTGTCCAAAAATATGGATGATGGCTGATACAACAACCATGTTTCAGATATGCAAAAAACCGAGATGTCCCTAGAAAAATTAGAATTCACGAAATCTTCAATATGGGAAAAGCCAGTAGAATTCCAAAAAGCAATTTGTAATGATTGCTATTTTTCCTGTGAAGTTGGGGTATTTTTTGATGATTTTGATCCTCGGTCTCTTGGTGGTGATATTTCTTCATCCCTGCTTCTTTTGGAGCTGTTAACGTTTTCATTGGCTGCGACAATTTTTGGAACATTGTTAATGTAGCGTATGGTAACAGATTTTCCACCTCGCTTGAGAGAATCCAGTTCTTTTCTTAAATTGTTCAGTTCCTGCATTTGTAAAGGTGTTTGGTCTGCTTTAATAGATATATTTGGGTATGTTTTACGACAGAGGTTATTTTTATTGCGTAGTATGTCCCTAACAATATATTTTTTACTCATTTCGGCTCGAATTGGTCGATTTTTACCATGCACTGGTTTTCCAATTCTACTAACTGATGAAATGTGTACTTCTTTGCCGATATTTAACAAATTTAAAATTTCTAGAGTGTTAGCCATATCTGAATGTGAAGTTGCATTAAGCTCTGGTAGTCCGATAACTCTTATGTTGTTTTCTCGCTTAATCCTTTCACAAGTTTCAGCATACATTTCAGGCAGAGAAAACCCCTCGGGAGAACCACTATTGGCTATTTTTTCAACTTTTGTAGCTAGATGATCGTGTTCGATTTTTAATTCAGATATATTATTGATACATAAAGCAATTTGGCTGGCATGTGTTGCAATTTGTTCATTTAGATTCGAGATAGATCGTTGGCAAGCACTAATATTTTGTTTACATTCCGAAATTCCATTTTTTAGATCATCAAGTCTCCCCATAAGTGCATTAAAATTAAAATGGGATATATTGAGTGATTGTGTACAATCAACTTTACAATGATTGCAAATATGCTCCTGTACGAGTTTATTTGACGGATTTTCGCTAAGCGATGTACACTTTCTGTGAGCGACGCTTTTACATACTGAACATGAGACTTCATCGGGGCCTGTTAGAATCGAGTTCGAGCAAACAGAACAAGTGGGAGGCATTGTGGTTGACCGTGAATTGATAATAATGGCAATGAATGATTGATATCAGTATAAAATGTCAACAATTTTGATTTGGCTAAATTAAATCCAGGTTTCCTTTTTGGTATTCGAATGGTTTTCACTTGTAGTAAGAAAAGTGTAACTTACAGTTTGTAGTGCAGCACACTGAGTGGCCTTTTTTCACTTTTAAATACAGAACTGTTAAATTTCTTGACTTTACGCACTATACTTAACAACATACATGTGTTCACGTCTGCGGTCGGCACTCAACTCCCCCAATTAATTATTGATAAACAATTACTTCTCTAAAATTTTAGTTGAAAATTAAAGATTTTGTTGGAAAAACCCGCATTTTCCGGGGAAAATTTTCGTCGAAGTAAATCGGGAAAAACACGTCTCTATGCAAAATTTATTTACGGTGAGTTTTTATTTGAGTGTTTTTGGTGTAAAGTTAAAATCTTTGGAGTTATAGAGCAAAAATTGAAAAAAACACAATTGTCAGGCGCCATTTTGTTAATAAAAAAGTAGCACACTGTCTGTGGACTTTGCACACATATATTATTAATATATGCAATCATGAGACTCTTCTGGTAAATAACTTTTCCTTGTATTTTGCTAATTAACCCAGAGTAATTGTAATGTTTTAAATAATACGAGCGGTTCGTATTTATATACGGCTTTATTTATATAAATGTACAGACGAATTTATCTTATAGACTAAATACTCCTAAAAATTTACATGCCTATATATTTAATACAAAAATACCAGCCATGTTCTTGAACGTTCCAGAAAAACGGAACCGCCCATCCCTAGTAGCGAGTAGCCTTGACTATCGAACTTGTTTACTTGTTTACTTGTTCACCGAACATCAGGCAGTTTGGTGTCTGACCTGTAGTTTCATTCACTGCCGAGCGCTAGGCCATCAGGAATAAATGAATGTGCTGGTCTTAATCTCGCTGATGTTCTGATACAACTTTGGACAAGTGTTTACTCATCGTTCGGTTCATCCTCTCGACCATTCCATCTGATTGAGGATGCAGGATGTTTTGGAAAAGGGCTGACTCAAAGTTTCGCCCTTGGTCGGAGTGGATCTCCAAGAGAACACCAAATCGGCTGAAGAATTCTTTAACAAGTACCTCTGCAACGGTAGCAGCTTCTTGATTTAGTAATGCATAGGCCTCGGTCCATTTCGTAAAATAATCCATGGCTATCAGGATGTATTTTCTTCCATCATCGGTTTCTGGAAATGGACCTGCAATGCTGATTGCTACTCTTTCCATAGGACTGCTGACGTTGAACTGTCTCACGGGTACTTTCTTTTTACTAACGGGACCATTACTGGATGCACACAGTTCAAATTTCCTGCACTATCGTCTTATATAATCTTTACAGTTCACCCAATAGAACCGTTCACGAACCTTTTGCAGAGTCTTCGCAATACCAAAGTGTCCACCTGATTTACTCATGCAACTGACGCAATGCTTCTGATACTTTACTTTTAGGTACAATCAACTGAAGCTTAGATTCTGTACCATCATCATTCTCAAAGGTTCTGTACAGAAGATCATCTTTTAGTACCAGGCAATTCCACTGGCTCCAGTAGGCCTTGACTTCCGGACTACATGCACTATTGTTTTGCCAACTAGGTCTCTCACGTTGACGCATCCAATCTAATACTCTTTTTATACATGGATCGTCTTCTTGGGCGTCTTGTAACTGTTGGTGCTGCCATTGCTCATTACCTACGGTTGTTCATCTCACTGGGCAAAATCGTTGCTCTAATTTGGCACAGTGATTACAATTTGCACTGCATGGTCATCTCGAAAGGGTATCAGCATTTGAATGAACTTTTCCGGCCCTGTGTTCTATCTCGTAATCATATTCTTGTAATCGTTCTAACCATCTTGACATCTGGCCCTCTAGATTACAGAATTGTATGAGACATTTTAGAGCAGCGTGATCTGTTCGAAGAAGGAACTTTCTGCCATAAAAGTATTTATGGAAATGTTCGCAAGCCTTAACTACGCCCAGCAGTTCTCTTCTGGCAACGCAATAGTTTCTTTCTGGTTTCGACAGGACTTTGCTGAAATAAGCGATGACTTTTTCCTGTCCATCCTGGATTTGTGAGAGAACAGCTCCTATGGCACTGTTGCTAGCGTCGGTATCTAAAAAAAAATTCCTGCCTGTCCCGGGTAGATTCATATCGGTGCACTGATCAGAGCCGTTTGTATTTGTTCGAAAGCTTTTTGACACTCTTCTCTCCATGTAGTATATTCTTTGTTCTCCTTCGTCAAATTTGTTATGGGCTTTGAGATATTGGCAAATCCTTTGACAAATCGTCGGTAATATGTACATAGGCCAAGGAAACTTCTAGTTTCATGTTTATCTTTTGGTACTGGCCAATCTTTAATTGATTCAATCTTTTCAAGATCAACTGTTACACCGGTACTCGATACAATACATATTAAATGTCCCAAGTACTTAACTTCTCGTCAAAACATGTGACATTTCTTCGGATTTAACTTCAAGTTCGCTACCCTCAATTGTTGAAAGACTTTTCTGGCATGTTCATCAAAGAACATTCCAACCACAATAATTACATCATCCAAATAAACCAGGCATGTTTTTCATGTTAGACCTCTTAAAAATGTCTCCATTAATCTTTCAAATGTGTCAGGAGCATTACATAAACCAAAAGGCATAGCCGTAAACTGCCAAGGCCCTGATCATATCGAAAATCCGGTTTTCCCCGATCGGCTGGCTCCATATCTACTTGCCAATATCCACTCTTCAAGTCGAGTGTTGAGAACCAAGGACCGGAGAGAGTATCCAATGTATCGTCTATTCTGGGCAAAGGATAACTATATTTCTTTGTTACCGCATTGAGCTGGCGGTAGTCAATAAAAAAACGCGTTGAACCATCTTTCTTCTTTACCAGAACTACTGGTGATGTCCATGGACTGTTTGATGGTTCAATTGCCCCTTGTTTGTCCATATCCTTGATAATCTCTTCGGCTTCATTTATTTTCTCAAATGGGAGTCGTCTAGGCCGTTGTTTCATTGGCTGAGCGTCTCCGGTATTTATTGTATGCGTTACTATGCTTGTTTTGCCATTATTTTTCTTATCGACAGCAAGAATATCTTATATTCTATCAGCGTTGACCTCACTTTTTTCGTTCCTTCATGATCAAGATCTTGGCACCTTTCAATGACCATCTCAACAAGCTCCTTTGGATATTTCGATTTTGATGATTTCTCATTGGCATTCAGAGAGCAAATTGAAGTCACAGGAACACACTGTCAGATAAAAGCTCCTTTACTCAACTTGATAGCAGTTTCCTTTAAATTCATAACTCTTACAGGGACGACATCTCGAACTCTCACCCAAGTTTTTACCGTTAGGAACTCGACCTTGTCCACATTTTCGACCATCCTTAAACTTCCTTCTCGGCAGTGTTCACCAAGTTTGGTCATTAGAATTTTCTCACTATTACCGGGTATGGTTACGTCGCATGTAGTTAGTAAGCGGATGACATCTTTTGTCGTCGTGAAAGGGCAACCCTTCACCATTGATCCTAAGAACTCCATTTTGAACATCCAGTATTGCCCCAAATTTTCTTAATGTTGTTCTGAAACTATTTTCTTGTGGCATTTTCGCAATTAACTATTTTTAATGGGAAATAAGCCACAATTTTACTAAAAAAATGATTTTATTAACGTTTCGACGTCCAAATTGGATGCCGTTATCAAAATACAAAAAATATTAATACTAAACAAAAATGTTGTTGCTTGGTAAAAAATTCTTCTAATAATTTTTTTAATCTGACTTATTTATATCGGCAATTCAGACATATATTTTACATTTTAAAGTACAAGACTTTAAAATTATATTGCCAATATTTATGAGTTGCCTTCCTGGGACGACTTTACTGAAAGATAGTTCATTCGATTACATTAAATTTTCTTAGTACGTCCATCCCCAATATTAACTTGTCGGAGAATTCGGCAATTAATACTTGGTGTTTAACTGTGGTCTGGCCAATGGATACTGACATATTAGCCTCGCCATATGTATCAATTAGCTCACCAGTCTCTGTTCTAAGCCTTACTGTTGCAGGTGATAATTTAGGATGGCCTCAAACCTCTTCTGGATCTGCGATAGTTCTTGTTGCACCTGTATCCACCAAAAACCATCTACATCTATTATTGATACGACCTTCGATGTATAAGGTGTGAATTCCACCGGAGGACGTAAGGTTGACAGTTGCTATGGGGGATCTATTTAGTTCTTGATGTCGGCAGTTGCCCCTTGGTTTCGGTGTCGACCCGCTCTAGTTTTCCGACTGTTGTACGATTTTCTTTCAATTACGAGGAATATGGCCTACGTCGCCGCAATTCCAAACCTAGGGTCGCCTCTCTTTGGCATCTCGTTACGAACTACTCTCCGTATCATTTCCTCCAGAGGTTCATCGTTGTGTTCGTCACTTTCTTCAATGGTTCTTACTCTATGGCTTCGTGAAATTTGACTAGCCGTTTCGTGTTCCAGTGCAACAGTAAGTGCTTCGTCTAAAACTCTCGGTCTTGCTAGTGGTAAAGCTTTCTGTAGTTCACTCTCTTTCAACCCATTGACGAAGGTATCTACCGCAATTTCTTCTAAATCGCTGTCTGGTACCTACGAATAAGCCAACTTCACCACACGAGCAACATCTGCTTCAAATTCTTTCAGATTCTCACTTGCTCGTTGACTTCTACTTCGCAGTTGTGCTTTGTATAATTGTCGTAGATGGGCATCTCCATAGCGTTTTTCTAAACGAGTGAACAAGTTGGTAACATTTTTCTTGACCCTTAGGAATTGACCTTAACATATCTGCAGCATGACCTCGTAAAACAGGCGGGTTTGACGGCGGCAATTACTTCAAATTGTCTAAGGTATATGGACCAAGAAGACTTTCCATCAAAATGTGGTAATTTAAACCTCATATGATGCGACGTTTCGTCTCTCGGTGATTCTTCTTTCACTACAGGATCTAACACTACTGCAGTAACTAGTGGTTACAACTTCGTATTGGTTATTATGCTCTCTAATTCTTTGATCTTTTCTTCTACGGTCTCCAATTGTTTGATCTTCTCTTCTTCTAACATTTCTTTATTGTCTAAAACATCTATTAACTTATTATTTAATAAGGAAATTTGGCCACCTGGTGTTAATATTGAATGGTCTATAGAATCTTCCAATTCTGAACCAACGCTTTCATCTCAGTCACATAAGGATCCAAAGAATCTCAGAAGCCCTGTCACCTTGGAAAATCCAATTACCAATTCTCGTAAGAACAAAGATGAAGTAGAAAACACAAACATACGTACAGACAAGCAAGCCATCGAAGTTTGAAGATCTAAGAATCCGTTCCATACGCCAATAAATTTCGTTAAGAAGGATACTTTAGAACCATCGATAAATCTGGGTCCTTTGACCCCACCAAGAGTTCGGTTAACCAATAACTCTAATAGTCGATATCTTCTAGCCAGATTAAGGAAACCGGATATCTTAAAAGCGATTAAACTTCATCTTTCTTATCTACATGACCAACCAGCTTCAGTGTTTTACGATGGATTTACCAACACAAGCGTTAAACTTTTTGGCTTCCGAGGGACTTCCCACTAAGACAGAAGATCTACGACAAATTCTGCTAGACTTCAACAATGCCTATGGAATTGGTCCAGATGAGGTGGAAGCTGATCTTAATGCTTATTGGTCCTTTCTCACTTCTGAAAGAATTATACACCTGCAAAAATCAAGGGAATGTCACCGAAATTACTATTCCGCTGCCTCTCCAAAACGAAATTTTTAAACATCACGACGTGTTCTGAGGGACTAGAATCCTAGAAAGCAGTTTATACGAAGTTTAATATCTCCAGCAAACCCTCCTCGAAAACCCGACATTTAGGCAGGATTTTTTCCACCCGGAACTTTCGTAAATTCCAAAATTTATGCTTAGCCTCTGAGTGGCGCTTTCCTACCATGGACGTGGATAATAATTTCAGTGAATGCTTATATAAGCTTGTCTGTATCTTCAATAAAGCATTTCCTTTAATTGCAATTAAGCCAAAACATCACAAATCCTTGACTACTGAAGGTATCCAAATATCTTCCAAGAATATGCGTTCTCTTCTCTATATCAAGAAATTTACTACCAACGTCTCTATCACTGAATATATCACCAAATACAGGGCAACCTATCTTAAACTTATAAAATCAGCTAAAAAAGTCTACTACCAGAACCGTCTGGGAAGCTCCAAAAGTGTTGCAAAAGAAACTTGGTCCATAATAAACGATCTTCGAAATAAAACCCACACTGCTCAAACATTTTCCCTTCCAGACCCTGAAAATCTAAATGAATGCTTTGTTAATGTGAGCAAAAATATTACATCAACTATTTTGCCACAACAAGATCCCATTTCCTATCTCCCTAATTCAAGAAAGGTCTCGAATTCATTCTTGATAAAACCAGTCGATAAATCTGAACTGATCCAAACAATCAATAGTATCAAAAGCAAATCTTCCTGTAGTACTGATGGTTTATCGATAAAAATTTTTTCTAATCTTCCAGAAAATGTGTTCCAGAAAATGTGAAAAGTCCTCATCTCACTAATTAATGATTCTTTTGAGAAAGGTAAATTTCCAGAGTGCCTGAAGACAGCCGTCATTATTCCTCTTCATAAGGGTGGTGAAATATCTAATACCTGCAATTATAGACCTATTGCACTACTACCGGTACCCTCCAAAATTATTGAGAGACTCATAAAAGCCCGACTTATGTCCTTTCTAGTTGAAAACAACATTTTATCACAAAATCAGTTCGGCTTTTTAAATAATAAATGCACCACTGATGCTATGTTTTCTGTACTACATGAGGTTTATCAAGCACTGAACAATAATCTTCACACTGCCACCGTTTTTTGTGACTACGCCAAAGCTTTTGATTGTGTAAATCACAACATTTTGATAAAAAAACTAAATTTCTACGGAATTCGAGGCATTTCTTTAGATTGGTTCCAATCTTACTTGGATGATAAGAAACAACTGGTTAGAGCAAATGATACAGACTCTAGTCTCAAAAACATTGTATGTGGGGTACCTCAAGGTTCAGTATTGGGTCCTCTTGTAACAAAAATACTACTTTGCGGTAGTATTTGTTGAACTAAAATGATAAGAAGAAATGAGTGAAGGAAAGTGGAAAGATGTAGAAATGAAGAGAAGGGGATAACAGTATAGAAGAAGTATGGAGAGACAGAGGCAAACTAAATAGAATTGGCTAGCGCAAGAGATACAAGAGAACAACTTGACACTCAAGGATGGATACGGCTCGTTTGCATGCCTGTCGAAGAACAGTAGATCAAAGTAGAGAGTGATGATAACTAAGAAGGGAAATATTAAGAGAAGAATATATGCTCAGAAAATAGATTAAATAAATATAATAATATAATAAAAATAGAAGAATATAAGAGATAAATACAATAGACTGAATTATGGGCGCCAGAAGTTTGGATAGACCAAACTTCCAGGTATCTTACACTGCTGTTAAATATTAAATATATTAAATAATTAAATTCAAAAATGGGAAAAAAAATAATTGGTATACAAAAACAAATAAATATTTATTAAATATAACTACTTAGATTTTTGACAACCTCTGAGTTAGAAAAATACAAATTATGTAACTATAAAATGACAATGGGAAATAATTACCTATCTAAGTATAAATATAATTACCTATTAAATTAGTATTGGAGTAGCTTTTCTAGGAAGCATACCCCCAACTTACATATACTAGGTTAAATAACAACCTTCACCAAATAATTGTACGATTAAAATACGTACAGCAACGCTAAACTACAAACGAATGAACAATAATATAAACTCTCAAAGAGTTAAATAGGCACCAGCCTCCTTAATGTGATCTACGGTCTACTTGATATATAAAAATCAGTTGCTTCGACGCGTAGTCACTAAAAATTTATCACAAGTAAAATGGATAGCTATTCAAAGGGAATAGCGTCCAGGGATATAATTAAAAGTTAAAAAAATGAATTTAAGTAAAAAGTTAAGCAAATAAGTTTAATTAATTAGAATGATTGGCTAAAGTACGTTAAAGTTATATAAGTTAATAAATTAGCAATAAAGAATAAAATATATAAATTTAAATTGATAAGTGGAGACTAGCAAGGTTAGTAACAAAAAAAATATAAAGTTAATTAAATAAATAAATGGTACAAGTAAATTTCAGGTAATATAATACAAAGGTAAAGAGAATCTCATATGAGGGAAAAGATGATCTGAGCTCAAACCTCCTTGACCAGAGAGTTTACTGGTTTGGGAAACACTATCAAAAATTATAGATATAATAATATGAAAAAAAAAATGCAACCTAAATCTTGAAACAAAAATATGTGTGATTAAACTATAAAACTTAGTTTGAACTAAATGTCCTGATTATTACACAAAAATATTAACGTGTTGTGATGGTAGAGTAATAATCACTTGCAAATAAGTACCAAGTGTCCCCAAAACAAACCCTATATTATGGTTCCCAAAAGTGTCCTTGTTATGGATACCGAAATCCCTGGTAGAAGAATTAGCACAGGGATGGTGCTAGCGTGTACTAATTATTCAAGGTGCCCTTCGGGGCGAAGTGCAGAATTCAACGCTACGTGGGAGGAGATTCTCCAGGCTGGTCTCCAAGTGACCTGGCTTGGCCTAGAACGGTTGCTCCCGGTTGTTAGGGGAGCTGATGGACTGGTTACTTTATAATTTCACCCAAACGGCTGAAACAAACATTTCCCGTTTTACTTTCAATGTAAAATCTCCGGAAAGGCAAAAAGAGAAAAAAAAAAAGAAAAAGAAATGAGATATCTTTTTGTAGAATGCACAACAAAAAAGATCATTAGTAAAAACACTGATGGATTTGACCTTGATTCACACTACGGACACAATAATTTGGAATTTAACTTTAAATTCAATATTTAATACAGAATATGATTTGTATCTGAAAGCAATATTTCTATAAAGGGTATTTTTTATTAATAAAAATGATATGGGATAATGTAATATGTTGTAAAATTTAGGAAAAATGATGGGAACGAAATTTAAGGTGGCTAAAATGCACGCAATTTAGTAGACTTTAGATAATAATGAATGTAATCTGTAAAATTTGAATTGAAGTTTATGAGGTTAGCATAACCCCACAAATTAAATAGATACAGGATATGTGACAAGATAATCCTTCATCTGAGTGTATATTTTCGAACCATGGATAGAATTAAAGATACTAAATTCAAATAACAACTTTGGTTCATAAATGTACAGAAATAAATTCGATAGGAATTTAATATGACACGATGGCGGCCATATTCGTTCTTTTTTCTCAAACCTTTTAAAAGTAAAAAAAATTACCAGATGGTGTGACTTCAATTTCTACGGGATCTTCCAAACTTTGTCTCCTAGCTCTTCCAAACAACAACACTATTAATTTTTCCACTAAATACTTATAGAAGCTTGAAACTCCGTATTAAAATTCCCGTAATTTCCGATCAACCATCTGCCGTTCCGTTCTAGCTAACCAAGCGAAGTGTCAATTATTTCCCGTCGTTAGACGAGGAGCCTCACAGAACAAACTTACATGACAGCGAATGGTGTCTAATACCAACTGAAGAACTCGTGCCAACTACTAGTTAAGTATGACGTCAGTCAAAGATTTATTTTAATTAGATCTTATTGATTTTGAGTATAACTTAATGACATAATGACAAACCGTTATTAAATTTTAAATAAAATAACTATAAAGATAATTAGAAATTAACGGAATGTTATATTCCTCTTCTACTCGGAGAAAAAAATTTTAAGCAAAAAAATTTTTTTTTAATTCAAAATATTAATAACCAAGTGGTAATAATCTATCATTCTACGTTGATCCGCAAGATTACAAGTAACCACAAATTAAGGATCAGGGAAAGAAGGATGATCACTACACCAAAACTATGAATCGCCAAAGATGACTCGAAGTCATATTAAAATGTCATCGACATTTTGTCTGTAAACCAAAACATAAGCTAAATAATATACTAAAGTTCGTAATGATAAATAAATATCGAACAGGCACTAAATCCAAAATTGAACTATCCATGGACATCAAATTTAAAAAGGGTATATCCAAGGACGAACAACCAGGCAAAGGTATGAGTCAATTCGCACCATAACCCAAATAAATATACTAAAGTAAGACAAAAGAAATCAAAACTAAAATCAGTGACGAATCGAACACTTAATCCAAAATTGAACTACCAATGGACACCAGATTCATAATAGCATGTCCAGAGCAGAACAATCAGGAATATTTATGGAACAATTCTCACCAGTGCCAAATAATACAAAGAGTAAGCATATCAAAGTTATCCAAAAACTCATTAATCAAAATAAATGTGGAATCGGACCAAAATCGGACTATCAATGGACACCAGATTTATATGAGCATATCCAAAGAAGAACGATCAGGAAGATTTGTGTACCAATTCTCACTAATACTAAATAAACTAAATTAGGTCTATCGACTAAAGTAAGTCGTTGACTAACTAAAATTGGTCCGTGCTGTTGTTCACTAGCTATAGCATGTAGCTACAATAGATGCATGGGAATAAGAAATACAGATAACGTACCAATTGTAATAATAAAATCTAAATGGTGAACTTACAAGTTCTATGACACCATAATAAATGATAGAAAAAAATAATATGACGGGAACGAGCAACCAATTTTGAATAAAACTGTAGATTCATACGTTCTCGCATACATAGAATTATCCAGGAAATATTCCTGAATCTCAACAACAAAACTAATGCCTCAGGAAAGAAGAGGGAATCTACTAAAATAAGCAATTCATTTGTCCAAACACCTCAAATACTAAAAGGAACCTACTACCTATAAAGTACGGGACATAATATAAACTAAATATTCCCTATCAAATGCTAAAAAATGTAACTGGAATAATTACACAAGGATGGTCAGGACATGTGGCCAACATTTCCTGACCAGAAATATTTTGATGGATAAACATCTGCGTACTCTGCTATGAAAACATAGGTTACGAAATCGGATAGCAGTGATCAGTTGCTGAATTTCGAACCCACGCATTCACTAGGTTACCTAGGAACCCACATTACAGAGCATTGGCAGACTAGTTCTTAAGAAGAAATCCATACATACATCAGAATTCCAAACTAATTCCAGAATCATACTGTGTAGGGCATAAGGATATAAATTATTATAAAGTATTTAGGATATCTGTGACAAATGTTGATAAAGTAAACCAATATCTAATTAAGAACCACCCCATCTTTCCAATATGACAAATCTCATAACCAGATAATAAAAGATACGTATAAAAAAAAATAGTATGTACCTAATCAAATATCAAAAATACAACACACAACCTGAGATAAGTAGTGTCTAATATTGTTAGTTCCATAGTTCCATACCAAATATCAACATTAAACCAACGTACTTGTATGAGCTTACATATTCAAATATATAAATATACAATAATCAACAACCCTTCTTTGCTAAGGGGGTAAGTGCACACTCTAAAAATTACAAGTAGGTTTTTATTAACTGGATATTCCTACTAGTCCTGTCGCCAGGGGGGGTACAACGGCCTCGTTAATTCAGATGGACTTACCCAAATTTTTTTTATGTATTTTGACTCGTAGAACACGAATTTTTTGGGTAACAGTTGATCCGGATGTCGATAAGATTGTTATAGACCAAGAACTTGAGGAATCAAATAACAGCGATTTTTGGCAAAACAAAACAATATTTTGTATTTTTTGGGTCATTTTAAGCAAAAAATATTTCTACAAGTTTTTTAGTAGGATGCACAGTTTTCGAGATAAACGCGGTTGAACTTTCAAAAAATCGAAAAACTGCAATTTTTAAACCCGAATAACTTTTGATTAAAAAATAAAATAGCAATTCTGCTTAGCGCCTTTGAAAGTTCAAGTCAAATTATGTCGGTTTTGATTATTTGCATTGCTAAAAATTTATTGTGTTATTGCTAAACAAAGCTACAAACAACTAGTGCGTGAGTGATGTTTCTATGATTTCTCATTTAAAATCGAACGAGTAGGTAGAATAGGTACTAGTGCAATCAAGACTATTTCTACGTTACATGCGTTAAAACGCATGTAAAAGCACGGGAAACCCTACGTGTTTATAGCTTTGTTAAACAATAAAAAAATAAATTTTTACCAATGCAAATAATCAAAACCGATATAATTTGACTTAAACTTTCAAATGCGGTAAGCAGACTTGCTATTTTATTTTTTAATCAAAAGTTATTCGGGTTCAAAAATTGCAATTTTTCGATTTTTTTAAAGTTCAACCGCGTTTATCTCGAAAACTGTGCATCCTACGAAAAAACTTGTAGAAATATTTTTTACTTAAAATGGCCCAAAAAATACAAAATATTGTTTTGTTTTGCCAAAAATCGCTGTTATTTGATTCCTCAAGTTCTTGGTCTATAACAATCTTATCGACATCCGGATCAACTGTTACCCAAAAAATTCGTGTTCTACGGGTCAAAATACATAAAAAAAACTTGAGTAAGTCCATCTGAATTAACGAGGCCGTTGTACCCCCCCTGGCGACAGGACTATACTAACAGCATTAGTAATTAATAATGTTGATTCATAATAATTGAAGTGCATCATTAATAGTAAAAAAGAAAATGATAAGCTCGTATATAAGCGTACTAAAAAAATAATTAACCTAATGATTCATAAATTGGAAGTCATCTAACAACCATGCCAAAAGATAAAAATGGAGATATGTACCTGCTCTATCTGGTGAATAAAATATTAAACTAAAATACTGAATCTTAATAAGGATCGAGCTAAAGAAAAATAGAGGAAGAAGTTAGCTCAAACAACCCTATAAAGTAAATCTTCTTCCGAAGATGATGAATCAACCTCATCCATGGTGTTATCAGGCAGTAAATCCTTTATGTGAAATTGTCCAATTCGTTTGTTAGTCGAATTGTCCTTCAATTCATATACTAACGGAGATATTACCTTTACGACCGTACAGGGAATATATTTCTGGCAAAATTTTGCTGTAATAGCATCACCCTTATTGGACTTCACAAAGTTTCGCTTCAACACTCTATCTCCAATGAAGAATCGCAGATCTCTTTTTCTCAAATTATACTGCTGCTGGTTCCTTAAATAGGAAGTTTTTAACTTCTTCCGAATGTCAGAAAAAATTTGAGGTAGAGTCTGGAGATCATCTAGGCGATGAAGGTTATCGGATATCTGAGGGAGATTTGTGGAAGTGTCTGAAATTGCACCAAAATAGTCACCAGATAAAGCAACATTTCTACCAAAATTGAGATATGCAGGAGAACATTGGGTAACCTCATGGACAGAGGTCCTTATTGCTTGAGCTATGGAATGGATATATTGATCCCAAGCTCTGTGATCTGGGAATGTATAGGACCTTAGGGCTGTGACAATACTGCGATTCACTCTCTCAGTATGATTGGCTTGAGGATGGTAGGCAGCATTATAAAAGGTCTTCTGAACCTTATATTTAGTTAGAAGGTCTTTAAAAGCCTTTGACACAAACTGAGGACCATTGTCACATGACACAATTTGGGGAACACCAAACAGCAAAAAGACTTGTTCCTCTAAATATTTCAGAATGGCTGGAGTTGTGGCCTGACGAAGAGGACAAACTACAGGAAATTTGGTGAAATAATCCACAACTACCAAGCAGTAAGTATTACCCTTATAACTACGAGGATAGGGTCCAATGAGATCCAACGAGATCATCTGCCAAGGAAAATTAATGTTCCTAAAGGAACCCATGAGTCCAGCTTGTGGTAAATTACTGGGTTTACAAGTCGCACAAACTAAACACTTAGAAATATACTTTTTGATAGACTTGCGCATGCCAGGCCAATAATATAATTCGGCAATACGATGAAAAGTTTTATAAAAACCAAAATGTCCAGCAGTAACTTCATCATGAAACATACGTAATATGTTCTCCCTATTTGGCGTAGGTACAACTATTTTCCAATCTCACATATTGGATAAGGCCTCTATAGGACTTAAGATATGTTTGTACAGTATATTGTTCTCTACCTTAAAATCAGGATAATTTTGTGGGTCTTGAGTAACCCTATCAATCATATTCTGATACCACTCGTCAGGAGTTAAGGTGGACAAATCGAATACATTAAGGTCATGGACACGGGAAAGAGCATCAGCAACCACTACACCGTTGGCCTTTCGATGAACAATTTTATATGAATAGGCAGCCAGTTCGCATATCCATCGGAAAAGTCTCTGAGATGGGTTTTTCATACTATGAAGCCATACCAAGGAACCATGGTCCGTAATTATAGTGAAATTACGACCCTCTAAATAATAACGGAATGCTTCTAACCCATGTATGATAGCTAAGAGTTCTTTCTCCGTGGTGGAATAGTTTTTCTGTGCCTTATTCAATTTCTTACTCGTGTAAGCTATGAGATGTTCCGAGCCATCTTTCAACTGGAACAATACGCCACCAGAAGCAGTATTAGAGCAATCAGTCATCAAATAAAAATGCTCATTAAAATTAGGTGACATCATGACTGGTGCGCTAGTTAAAGCATCTCTAACGCGCCTAAAAGCTTCATCGGCCTCAGGAGTCCAAGTAATGGTCTGCCGCTTTTTCCTGTTCTTCAAAAGATCAATAAGAGGTGACAACAAGGTAGAGTATGAAGGTACAAACCGGCGATAATATCCACACATTCCCAATATCCTACGGACTTGGGTGGTGGTCTTAGGTATAGGAAAATTCTTAATAGCAACTATTTTCTCAGGATCAGTCCTTAGACCCTGATTATCAACAACATAACCCAAAAACTTAAGACTAGGACGACAAAATTGACACTTATCCAAATTAATCGTTAGATTAGCTTCCTTAAGACGTAAAAACAATTTATCTAAAATTTCCATATGAAGGGAAAAATCAGGAGTGACTACTAAAATATCGTCCAAATAATAGAAAACATAGGGCTCTAACTGTGGACCAATGACTAAATCCATCAGACGACACATTGTCTGAGGAGCAGAAACAAGACCGAAAGGCATGGTGACAAACTGGAATAATCCTTTACCACTGACAGCGAAAGCAGTATATTTCTTGCTCTCTTCACTCAATGGGATCTGTAAAAAGGCCTTAGACAAATCAATCGAAGAGATGTATTTGGCATTCTGAAGTTTGCTCAAAATCACGTCGATTCGGGGAATTGGATAAGCATCCCTGTTAGTGGTGATACTGTTTAGTTTTCGACCATCAAAGCAGATCCTGAAGGATCCATCCTTCTTCTTCGTTAACCAGAGCGGGGAACAGTAGGACGACGTTGAATGTTCTATGATATTTAAAGCAAGCATCGAATCTACTTCTTTTTCTAAATCTGCCTGCCAGGCTTGAGGTATGGGATACTGATATAATCTGAAAGGAGTAGGATTTCCCACCTCAATAGTGTGAGATATTAATGAAGTACGACCTAGTTTGTCATTTGAAGGAATAGTAGTAAACTGAGAGATCATATTCTCCAATTGCCTTTGTTCAGAACTAGATAAACTGGAAAAATCATGAATAGCACTAAGGGTAGACAGATTAAATTCAGATATGGAAAAAGAAAAATCAGAACAACTTAAGGTGCTATTAAAAGCATTGAAGAAGTCCATACCTAAAATTATAGAATTCTGTACAGAAGGAATAACATAAAATGTAATTTGCCTACATAAATTTGCCACTGTAATTTCAATTTGGAGTTTGCCTGTAATAGACTGAACTGTACCATCTGCTGTAGATACTTGCAAGGATGAAATGGGCATAATGGGGATATTAGCATTTTTCAATAAATTTAACGAATGTGCTCCTATCAACGAAATGTTAGAGCCACTATCTAATAAAGCTAAACACGATTGTCCTAAAATTTGAATAGGTAAATATGGCCTATTATCATTTTGTTTCCTAACCAATAAAGAATTAATATCTAAATCTAAAGTATTTGGTTGGCTACAGCCATTATATGGAACTACTTCACTATCAAACTCATTATTATAATTAACACTACTAATTAAAGAAGAATTTGTGGCTTTGCAACCCTGTGAATCATGCGCGTTCAACGTATCATGACTAAAAGTTAATTTCTGGACTGATTTTGATTTGTGGTGTGTGCTTGTTTCCTGAACGATGCTTTCTTCCCTTTCCGATTGGAAGATGGGTTTGAGTTGCTGGGTGTGCTTGGGCCAGCAATCTCGTTTTCTGATGGGGTTTGATTCCCTGATTGGGAGGTGGGCGGAGAAACGCTCAGGGGACGGACCTCCGACATTTCGTTTCCCGAACACTTGAAACAATTTCTTTTGAGGGTATTTTCCCTACCACAACCGTGGCAGAAAATACGAGTTTGAGGGATATCACAATCATTGAACTTATGATTAGACTGGTGACAATTCCAGCAAACAACGGAACTAAAAACAGAAACATTACGTTCAGGGCCCTTATTTTGCCAAGAACGTTGTCTAAAGGAAGTTGGCTGAGAAGAAAAATTAGAAGAGGGTCGAGATGTGAACGGAGGCTGAGAAGACCAGGATAACGTTTCCTCCAAACGTCTGCACTTTACAGTGAGGTCATCAATACTCTGGATGTCCATAAGAGCTAACTGTTGATGGTAAAAAGGCAATAAACATTTTAAGATGATTTTTATTTTGGACAAATCAGATAAAGGAGTGTCTAAACGGCTACACATGCCTAAAATAGTGTTAATGAACATAGTGACAGACTCCCCTGGCTTCTGCTTACGGTTTTTGATTTCATCCAAGAGATCATCCTGGTATGAGTAAGGAAGAAAATCTGACTTCAACTTGCGAACCAGATCAGACCAACAAGATAAATTACCTCTATTATTTGGCGCCCCACGCATTGGCGCCCCACGTTGGGCGCCAATGTAACAAAAATACTACTTTGCGGTAGTATTTGTTGAACTAAAATGATAAGAAGAAATGAGTGAAGGAAAGTGGAAAGATGTAGAATTGAAGAGAAGGGGATAACAGTATAGAAGAAGTATGGAGAGACAGAGGCAAACTAAATAGAATTGGCTAGCAAGAGATACAAGAGAACAACTTGACACTCAAGGATGGATACGGCTCGTTTGCATGCCTGTCGAAGAACAGTAGATCAAAGTAGAGAGTGATGATAACTAAGAAGGGAAATATTAAGAGAAGAATATATGCTCAGAAAATATATTAAATAAATATAATAATATAATAAAAATAGAAGAATATAAGAGATAAATACAATAGACTGAATTATGGGCGCCAGAAGTTTGGATAGACCAAACTTCCAGGTATCTTACACTGCTGTTAAATATTAAATATAATAAATTATTAAATTCAAAAATGGGAAAAAAAATAATTGGTATACAAAAACAAATAAATATTTATTAAATATAACTACTTAGATTTTTGACAACCTCTGAGTTAGAAAAATACAAATTATGTAACTATAAAATGACAATGGGAAATAATTACCTATCTAAGTATAAATATAATTACCTATTAAATTAGTATTGGAGTAGCTTTTCTAGGAAGCGTACCCCCAACTTACATATACTAGGTTAAATAACAACCTTCACCAAATAATTGTACGATTAAAATACGTACATCAACGCTAAACTACAAACAAATGAACAATAATATAAACTCTCAAAGAGTTAAATAGGCACCAGCCTCCTTAATGTGAATCTACGGTCTACTTGATATATAAAAATCAGTTGCTTCGACGCGTAGTCACTAAAAATTTATCACAAGTAAAATGGATAGCTATTCAAAGGGAATAGCGTCCAGGGATATAATTAAAAGTTAAATAAATGAATTTAAGTAAAAAGTTAAGCAAATAAGTTTAATTAATTAGAATGATTGGCTAAAGTACGTTAAAGTTATATAAGTTAATAAATTAGCAATAAAGAGTAAAATATATAAATTTAAATTGATAAGTGGAGACTAGCAAGGTTAGTAACAAAAGAAATATAAAGTTAATTAAATAAATAAATGGTACAAGTAAATTTCAGGTAATATAATACAAAGGTAAAGAGAATCTCATATGAGGGAAAAGATGATCTGAGCTCAAACCTCCTTGACCAGAGAGTTTACTGGTTTGGGAAACACTATCAAAAATTATAGATATAATAATATGAAAAAAACATGCAACCTTAATCTTGAAACAAAAATATGTGTGATTAGACTATAAAACTTAGTTTGAACTAAATGTCCTGATTATTACACAAAAATATTAACGTGTTGTGATGGTAGAGTAATAATCACTTGCAAATAAGTACCAAGTGTCCCCAAAACAAACCCTATATTATGGTTCCCAAAAGTGTCCTTGTTATGGATACCAAAATCCCTGGTAGTAGAATTAGCACAGGGATGGTGCTAGCTTGTACCAATTATTCAAGGTGCCCTTCGGGGCGAAGTGCAGAATTCAACGCTACGTGGGAGGAGATTCTCCAGGCTGGTCTCCAAGTGACCTGGCTTGGCCTAGAACGGTTGCTCCCGGTTGTTAGGGGAGCTGATGGACTGGTTACTTTATAATTTCACCCAAACGGCTAAAACAAACATTTCCCGTTTTACTTTCAATGTAAAATCTCCGGAAAGGCAAAAAGAGAAAAAAAAAAAAGAAAAAGAAATGAGATATCTTTTTGTAGAATGCACAACAAAAAAGATCATTAGTAAAAACAGTGATGGATTTGACCTTGATTCACACTACGGACACAATAATTTGGAATTTAACTTTAAATTCAATATTTAATACAGAATATGATTTGTATCTGAAAGCAATATTTCTATAAAGGGTATTTTTTATTAATAAAAATGATATGGGATAATGTAATATGTTGTAAAATTTAGGAAAAATGATGGGAACGAAATTTAAGGTGGCTAAAATGCACGCAATTTAGTAGACTTTAGATAATAATGAATGTAATCTGTAAAATTTGAATTGAATTTTATGAGGTTAGCATAACCCCACAAATTAAATAGATACAGGATATGTGACAAGATAATCCTTCATCTGAGTGTATATTTTCGAACCATGGATAGAATTAAAGATACTAAATTCAAATAACAACTTTGGTTCATAAATGTACAGAAATAAATTCGATAGGAATTTAATATGACACGATGGCGGCCGTATTCGTTCTTTTTTTCTCAAACCTTTTAAAAGTAAAAAAAATTACCAGATGGTGTGACTTCAATTTCTACGGGATCTTCCAAACTTTGTCTCCTAGCTCTTCCAAACAACAACGCTATTAATTTTTCCACTAAATACTTATAGGAGCTTGAAACTCCGTATTAAAATTCCCGTAATTTCCGATCAACCATCTGCCGTTCCGTTCTAGCTAACCAAGCGAAGTGTCAATTATTTCCCGTCGTTAGACGAGGAGCCTCACAGAACAAACTTACATGACAGCGAATGGTGTCTAATACCAACTCAAGAACTCGTGCCAACTACTAGTTAAGTATGACGTCAGTCAAAGATTTATTTTAATTAGATCTTATTGATTTTGAGTATAACTTAATGACAAACCGTTATTAAATTTTAAATAAAATAACTATAAAGATAATTAGAAATTAACGGAATGTTATACTCTACTTTTCCTTATTTATCTTTATTAATGACATCACTAATTTAAAAATCGATGGAAAAATCTTTCTTTTTGCTGATGATACCAGTATCACTTGGAGCAACTCAAATATTGCAACTTTTCATGCTACTATAACTTCTGATCTACTGTCATGATTTTAAATAGTTATTATGATTTTTTAAGATACTCAAACCATAGAATAGTTAAAAATAATAGATAATTTAGTAATTTTAATAAAGCCCAAAGTATATGGATAATTTTTTATTATTGCCACTTTTGAGGGGTATCGTTGATTGGAAGGTTGAGAAGAATGAGAATTATAAAAAGAACTAAAGTTAGGAGAGCACTTAGTAATAATTAAATAGTTATAAGATGGTTTTATTTAAGTGTATAAAGGTAGAATTACATAAGAAATCAAAATAGGTAATCCTATATCAAAGATGATATTTCAATGACATATAAATTAGAAATTAGTAAATAGAATATATAATAATTTGAATTTTGAGTTTTACCTGAGAATTACTTCTATTTTTATCATACAATAGCCTTATTTGTTCGTAAGAATCATCAAAAGGTTCCATGTTTCCAAAAGTCACTTCGAAAGGAACTTCGTTAAGGTGATACGTCTTGCATCATTTAGCTGCATGTATAGATTTGTGAAATTATGTTGAAATAGACATTAATCTAAAATTTGAGAACAATAGTTAGTTCAATATTAATAGTTTTAGTATAAATTTTAAAGAAAAATGTGGAAAATAGTTCAATAGAATAATAGCTTTGACAAGTGTCGAAAGTATAGGTCAAATTAACGTATAAGAATGATATTTTGAGGAAATGGCTTATGCATATTCAATTGCTGATTTATTTTGTGTAAATTGAAAGTTATTTCAATCCTTTGTATGTAGTAATTGTGTAAATATTTGAATTTTAATATGTGAGTGTAAGTGATAAAGAAACTAAAAATGAAGTGTCGGACGTTGAAATGAACCCTAATAGAACTTTAATAAGGGCACCTAGCAAGAAGGAAATTATATCAAAATGAACTAGAAAGTTTAATCTATTCAAATCCCAGATTAGATTATACCCAAAGATTAGGATAGAATCACAATTTGGGTTCATATTTCCAAAATTTTCATCAAAATTATTATTTTGATGAAATGTCAAATTTATTGGAATTTTTTGATTGGTGAATTCAAATTTTCATAGCAAGGATTGTTATTAATAATTAATTTCCATTGGCTGTGAAGGGACGCCAAGCCAAAAGGAATCCATTTTAGAGAGACTTCTGCAGGCTTTTGAACAAGCAACACCTGTTTATAAGGAGCTCCGCAATTTTTGAGAAAAATGCGGTAAATCGTAAAAATTTTAAATTAAAAACTTTTATTATACTAACCTGTATAAATAATCTTCATGGTGAAGAAAAAATTTTCAAAAATGACCCTCAACTTTATAAGAAAAGTGAAAAAGTATTGTGATGCGGGTATCTACCAGATTTAGAACATTGTTCCAGTGAAATAGAAGGAGTTGGTTTCGTCTTGGATCCGAAGAGACTTCATAGCAGTTTGGTTTATCTTCATATTACATCGTGAAAGGTTGTACTGAACAGTTTATATTTTTAATTGATCATGATCTAAAGTTCAATGTTTTTCATTTTCTAGCTTTAATATAACAAATTTTGAATATTCAAGATAATTTTGGGTTATCTTCGACTTAAATTTTTGTCAAATACTTTTATTTTTTTTTATATAGTTAAATTCATTGCATCATATTTCTTCCTTCAGACTTTCGACTAGATAACCTAAAATAAATAATTTAGCGTTAGATAGATCAGCAAATATTTCAAGTTGATATCATATTGATCTGATCTATATTATTGTATAATTACCTTGTATTTTTGATGTTGCATAACAAAGCCTTTATTTTCAATATATTTCCAAATTCGTGTACAATATTCGACAGTCTTTTGTTATTTATCAACCATTTCATATAGCTGTATTTTTGTGTCGTTTGTTTAGTTGATATTTCAGAAATCTTTTCTCACACCTCCACAGATAGGAGATCTCATGCAGAATTCACTTTATAACTGAGCTAGTAAGGTAAGTGATTAATAGATGGCGCCGGGCAAAATCAATATTAAAATCAATTATTAAATCAGTATATATTTAAAAAAATTCTATAATTAAATTAATATTATAATAAATAAAAATAATTCTATAATAAAAAAATATAATAAAAATATAAATAAATTAAATAATTAAATAAAATAATATAATTAATAATAAAAATTTTAAATAAATAATAATAAAATAAATAAATAAAAAAAAAAAAAATAACTTCTATAATAATTGGCCCCACGAAATATATAATAATCGGCGCAACCAACGTGGAACGATAAGATAAATATAGGGCAAAATAGTCACATATTAAATAATCAATATTAAAATTTTGAGTCTGATATATTTTACAAAATGGCAGATGGACGTAGATCTGTTTCGAAGACGACAAAGGAAGAAGAGGAACAGAAACAAGAAAAGTCTGACCTTGAAAAATTCATGGAGTTAATATTAACAAAAATAGAAGAAAATAATAATAAAATAGAAAGAAAATTAATTCACTTAGATGAAAACAACAAGAAAATGGGAAATAAATTAGAGGGAAATAGTAAATCATTAGAAGAAAAATTAGTAGAAAATAGTCAAAAAGTAGAACAAAAATTAGAAGAAAATAGTCAAAGGGTAGAAGAAAAATTAGAAGAAAATAGTCAAAAGATGGAAGACAAGTTAGAAGAAAATAACAGAAAAGCAGAAGAAAATAGTCAGAGGTTGGAAAAGAAACTTGAAGAGAACATTAAAAGAATAGAAGAACAAATGGAACAGAGAATAAATAAGAGTATTGGAGAAGTGAAAATGTTGTACGGAGAGATCATGAATAAACATGAAAATTTAGAAACTAAATTAACTGTTGAAAATCAAGAGATTAAAACACAGATACAACAGCATAAAGAAAGAATAAATATAGTAGAAGAAGATATAGAAAAGGAAGCAGAGTGGACGAACAGAAGATTCATCATGGTAGATGAAAACATAAATCAAATCAAGAAAGATCAGAAAACATCCAAGGAAAAGGAGGATCAATTGGAGAATAAATTAAATTTTGAAGTAAAAGAAGTTAAACAAGAGATAGAAAAGATGGAGAAGAAGATTAGGAATACAACAAAAGGAACAATAGTCCATACTATAGAAACATCGGAGAACAGAATTTATTTTAATGGGGACTATAAATCTCAACATCCAGTACCATTTATTCGTATACTCACAACCAAATATTTGCAATACAATGACTTTGACGAATTTCGTGAAGTCATTAGAAATCAGCTGAAGGGTGAAGCGTTGATTTGGTATACGAATGTGGAGAATGAGATCCAAGATTTTGATGGTTTTAAAGTGAAGTTTTTGGAATTTTTCTGGGGACAGTCCAGACAACAAGTTGTGAGAGCAGAATTGTTTGGAGGAAGATATAACTCCAACTCTAGAACAAGCATGCATCTGTATGCTATGAGATTATATAGTGCTGCCCAGTATCTGGATGGAAAACTCACAGAGAAGGAACTGGTGAACCACATAATAGTCCATTTTGAAAGTCAGATAGAGAATATCCGACTAAATTTCCATTTTACCGACTTCAACATGCTCTGCAATTTTCTTATTGAAAAGGAAAAAGCTTTTCAAAGTTATAGAAGCAGAAATAATAATAATGGCAATTTTCAAAATTTTATTGATAGTAATAATTACAATGACAACAGATATGATAATAATAATAACAATAATCAAACTTGGAATAATAAAAATAACAATAATAATAACAATAACTATAACAATCAAAACAGAAGTCAAAATAATAGATCAAATTATAATTATAATAATAATAGAAATAACAAGGGACGTGGAGGTTATAATAATTATAACCAAAATAATAATAATAATAGGGGATATAATAATTACAGAGATAATAATTATAGAAATAATGGTGATAGAAATAACTCTAATGGTAATAATAATTTTTACAATAATAATGACAATAATGGTGATAGCAGACGATCACCAAGACGAGATATGGGTAATTCGAGTTCGAATCAGCCTTCCAACCAAAATGGTAGAAATAGTGATAATAGGGCACAATTTAGTGTAAATAATATAGTCATGGATGGTGAAATTTCTGATCAACCATCAACGTCATCAGGTGTTCAAATGGAGTCATTTGAACAGAATTTTGTAGATCGCACCTGCTAGGCAATATAGCAACCAAACTGTACGAGCATCATAGGGAATTTTTGGACATGGGAGCTAATGTTGTATCGAAAAAGTTCAGGGGATTAATTTTTATTAAAGTTCAATTTTGTGGTAAATATTTTAAAGTTTTATTGGATACAGGGTCAGAGATTTCCTTAATTAGTGAAAATGTCATTAAAAATTTGAATTTAGAAGATTCATGTTTTAAAATTCCTAAGTTAAGTTTAGTAGGTGCAAATAATAAAACGATTACACATGTTAATAAAAGTATTGTTGGTCATATTAAATTAATTAAAAAAGATTATATTCTACAACTGATTGTCATTGATAAGATGAGATATGATATTATGATTGGATCGGATATGTTAGACAAAATGGGTATGGTAATCAATTATGAGAAAGGTTTGGTACAAGTAGAGGAGGAGTATGTGAAATTTGAGGAAGAATTATGTCCAGAAAAGGGCAAGGAATTGATGAATATGAGGAGAATGTATATGGAGGATAATGAAATATTTAATGAATTAAGTCCAGAAAAGGGCAATGAATTGATAAATAATGATTATATAGATATTAATAATGTATTATATGAAGATGTTGATGATGAGGTGTGTAAAAGTAGTATGGATATAATGGAGGAGGAAGTGATATGTAAGAAAGAGTGGATAGGAGAAGTGAAGAAAATATTATTAAAGTATGAAGGACTCATAAATGAGGAAAATAGATTTGCTAGTGATTATGTTCACAAAATAGAAGTTAGAAATATCCAAGATTTTAGACCGAAAACATATCCGATACCATATAGATACCGAAGTGAGGTAAATAGAGAAGTAGAAAAGATGTTAGAAAATGGAATAATAGAAAAATGTAATTCAAGAATAATAAATCCAATTGTTGTAGTCAAAAAGAACAGTGGAGAATTAAGACTTTGTCTAGATGCAAGAAATTTAAATAATCACACCATACCGCAATACGAAGCACCTGCTACAACGGAAACTATTTTCGGGAGAATAACGGGGGCAAAATATTATAGCAAAGTAGATTTGAGACATAGTTTTTGGTTAATTCCTTTAGCCCATGAATCCAGAGATTATACAGCTTTCATGATAGATGGTGTTCTGTACAGATTTTGTGTTGTGCCTTATGGTTTGCAAAGTTCATGTAGTGCTTTAGTTCGTGCTCTTCATAATATTTTAGATAAATATGATGATTTTGTTCTTCATTATATAGACGATATCCTTATACTTTCAAAAGACGAATTTTCACACCTAAAACATATTGAAATATTATTAAGAGAATTAGATTTAGCGGGTCTTAAAATAAATATAAAGAAATGCCAATTTTTTCAAGATAGTGTTACATTTTTGGGATATAAAATAGATAATTTGGGAGTTTCAATGGACGAGGAGAGAGTAGAAAGAATAAAGGAGTACCCTACTCCTAAAAATATTAAAAATTTGCGTGGTTTTCTTGGTTTGATCAACTATTTTAAAAGGCTTGTGCCTGATTTGAGCCAAAAGATAGTTCCTTTAAATCATTTACTCAAGAAGGGAGTGAAATGGTATTTTTCATTGTTTTAATTTGCGTTTGAAAATATTTTCTTAATACATATAAATGATTTGTATAAATATTACCAAGGATAGATTAAAGTTTATAGGATAAGTAATTTTTTTTAAATAAATATAATTTATATAATAGTTAAAATTTTAAATGAAAAATTTAAATTTTACTTAAGAAAAATTATCAATTTTTCATTTAGGGCAATTGTCATGATTTTAAATAGTTATTATGATTTTTTAAGATACTCAAACCATAGAATAGTTAAAAATAATAGATAATTTAGTAATTTTAATAAAGCCCAAAGTATATGGATAATTTTTTATTATTGCCACTTTTGAGGGGTATCGTTGATTGGAAGGTTGAGAAGAATGAGAATTATAAAAAGAACTAAAGTTAGGAGAGCACTTAGTAATAATTAAATAGTTATAAGATGGTTTTATTTAAGTGTATAAAGGTAGAATTACATAAGAAATCAAAATAGGTAATCCTATATCAAAGATGATATTTCAATGACATATAAATTAGAAATTAGTAAATAGAATATATAATAATTTGAATTTTGAGTTTTACCTGAGAATTACTTCTATTTTTATCATACAATAGCCTTATTTGTTCGTAAGAATCATCAAAAGGTTCCATGTTTCCAAAAGTCACTTCGAAAGGAACTTCGTTAAGGTGATACGTCTTGCATCATTTAGCTGCATGTATAGATTTGTGAAATTATGTTGAAATAGACATTAATCTAAAATTTGAGAACAATAGTTAGTTCAATATTAATAGTTTTAGTATAAATTTTAAAGAAAAATGTGGAAAATAGTTCAATAGAATAATAGCTTTGACAAGTGTCGAAAGTATAGGTCAAATTAACGTATAAGAATGATATTTTGAGGAAATGGCTTATGCATATTCAATTGCTGATTTATTTTGTGTAAATTGAAAGTTATTTTAATCCTTTGTATGTAGTAATTGTGTAAATATTTGAATTTTAATATGTGAGTGTAAGTGATAAAGAAACTAAAAATGAAGTGTCGGACGTTGAAATGAACCCTAATAGAACTTTAATAAGGGCACCTAGCAAGAAGGAAATTATATCAAAATGAACTAGAAAGTTTAATCTATTCAAATCCCAGATTAGATTATACCCAAAGATTAGGATAGAATCACAATTTGGGTTCATATTTCCAAAATTTTCATCAAAATTATTATTTTGATGAAATGTCAAATTTATTGGAATTTTTTGATTGGTGAATTCAAATTTTCATAGCAAGGATTGTTATTAATAATTAATTTCCATTGGCTGTGAAGGGACGCCAAGCCAAAAGGAATCCATTTTAGAGAGACTTCTGCAGGCTTTTGAACAAGCAACACCTGTTTATAAGGAGCTCCGCAATTTTTGAGAAAAATGCGGTAAATCGTAAAAATTTTAAATTAAAAACTTTTATTATACTAACCTGTATAAATAATCTTCATGGTGAAGAAAAAATTTTCAAAAATGACCCTCAACTTTATAAGAAAAGTGAAAAAGTATTGTGATGCGGGTATCTACCAGATTTAGAACATTGTTCCAGTGAAATAGAAGGAGTTGGTTTCGTCTTGGATCCGAAGAGACTTCATAGCAGTTTGGTTTATCTTCATATTACATCGTGAAAGGTTGTACTGAACAGTTTATATTTTTAATTGATCATGATCTAAAGTCAATGTTTTTCATTTTCTAGCTTTAATATAACAAATTTTGAATATTCAAGATAATTTTGGGTTATCTTCGACTTAAATTTTTGTCAAATACTTTTATTTTTTTTTTATATAGTTAAATTCATTGCATCATATTTCTTCCTTCAGACTTTCGACTAGATAACCTAAAATAAATAATTTAGCGTTAGATAGATCAGCAAATATTTCAAGTTGATATCATATTGATCTGATCTATATTATTGTATAATTACCTTGTATTTTTGATGTTGCATAACAAAGCCTTTATTTTCAATATATTTCCAAATTCGTGTACAATATTCGACAGTCTTTTGTTATTTATCAACCATTTCATATAGCTGTATTTTTGTGTCGTTTGTTTAGTTGATATTTCAGAAATCTTTTCTCACACCTCCACAGATAGGAGATCTCATGCAGAATTCACTTTATAACTGAGCTAGTAAGGTAAGTGATTAATAGATGGCGCCGGGCAAAATCAATATTAAAATCAATTATTAAATCAGTATATATTTAAAAAAATTCTATAATTAAATTAATATTATAATAAATAAAAATAATTCTATAATAAAAAAATATAATAAAAATATAAATAAATTAAATAATTAAATAAAATAATATAATTAATAATAAAAATTTTAAATAAATAATAATAAAATAAATAAATAAAAAAAAAAAAAAATAACTTCTATAATAAATTAACCCACACGTATATATATAAAAATATATAATACTACTTACAATAAAAACCTAGTCTGACTCAAATTTACTCTCGTTTAACGTAGATAAAACAGTAGCATTGTAGCCAGATCAGTACCATTGATTCTGTAAAATTTCTTGGTATTTTTTTAGACAGCAACCTTAAATGGTCCCTCCATATCGATTTGTTACGGAAGAAACTCTCTTCAGCTTGCTATGCTCTAAGATCTGTTTCGAATGAACTAAATTTAGCATCTTCCAAAATAACATATTTTTCTTTGTTCGAGTCACATCTTCATTATGGTCTTCCTTTTTGGGGTTCTGGTACAGCTGCCCAATTCGATGTTATTTTCAAATTTTACAAAAAAGAGCAATAAGATATCTGTTTGGCCTCAGAAGAACAACACATTGCAGGAGTTATTTTAAAGATCACGGAATTTTAACCCTTCCATCTTTGTATATTTTAGAAACTGTTTGCTTAATTCGTAAACATCTACATGTCTTTCCACCAAGACCTAATCATGACTACTTCACGAGAAATTCTACGTTTGACGTCTATTTGCCGACCCCGTCCTCGGAGTTAGTAAAGAAATCGATATTATATTCCGCAAAAAAAATGTACAACCCTCTCCCCCTACAACTAAAATCTGCACCATCTTTCCACAAATTCCGTAAACTGACGAAAGCCTACCTGTCTGAAAGAACATATTATTCAGTAGAAGATTTTTTTATTCAATAACTAAGAAATTACAGTACCCTTTGCACAAGTAGTATTTTTATTATTTTTTATCTATATTTGGGTGTCATATGCAGCAGCTTAACTTTTTAACTTTTAAACCTTTTTCATTAATTATTAGGACACTATGTATTTGCAATTTATTTAAATTTTTGCAATTGATTATTTCTGTTTTAACTTCATTATTATTATTATTATTTAAATATATTGACGATTTATGTAATTTTAGTAAATTGGATTGTTACTGTTTTGTTTTTTTGACTATTTATAAGTTTTGTCGATAAAATTGTAAAATTTTTCATGGCAATAAAGCATATTTCTATTCTATTCTATTCTATTATTGTCGTCTACACTTTACTGTATCTTATCGGTTGTTCTGTCTACAAACTTCTTTAATTACTTGAGAAGTCTCGTCAATTTTTTTAGCAACGTTTTCGAATTTCTCTTTGCTTTTTCTAGGAGTTCCATCAATCTTTTGAGAAGTCTGGTCCAGAGCATTGGTATGGCCTGTATTCTTATAATGATTTTCATCCCTTAGCTCTTAGTTGGATTAGAGCTTAAATTTGGGTTTGTAAAACATTTCGTTTTACAAACCAAATATAGTTATTTTTGTGTTGTTAGAATTTTTAATTTAAATTTATGATAAAGTTAGAAGAGCTAATTTTTATATTAAAAACCTAGACAAAAATTTTGTAATAAATGGAATTTATTCTTAAAAATCTAGCCGACTATGAATCAAATTTATTTAATGACTTTTATTAAAAAATCTGTAATAGTTAACAAGAATAAAAAACCGCTAAACGCCAAAAAATTCGTTCGTCTTTGGCAGATGCCGCCACGGCATTCATATATCATCATAGTTTTTCGTTTGTAGGTCCAAGCTGCCAACCAGAATTTTAGTGGTTCAGGGAAAATCAAACATGTGCTCTCTGAAGAGACTCTAACAAGAGTCGAAACTAGCTAGAGCACTTTTGGCGCTTAACTAAAATAAGATGGCTTTTGTTTCGATTCACAACGAAATGAATATTTATTTTTTTTATAGTTCTACTCCTATTCTGAGTATTGGGAACTATCTTTGTTGGAATTGTATCGTGCTGAACAGGCGGGTAGTGAGATGCAACTTAGTTGGCGTTGATTTTAAGAAGTGTTGCTGGCTAAATGGGCGCAGTCCCCAAATGCCATAAAAGAAGAAAAAAAACTTAATAGATCTCCCTGGGCCTTCTTTGCTCCGGCGATTCGTTGGCTTGCAAATTTTAGAAGCCACCAATGGTGTAACTAAAAGATTAGTTCTGATAAAGTTTTATTGAAGTGAAAACTTCTTTAGGGACGTTGTGCACCTTTTTGGATGGGGAAAAAGCATTAAATTCGCGACCGTCATTGCGACCGTCATCGCGACCGTCATCGCGACTGTCATCTCGACCGTCATCGCGACTGTCATCTCGACCGTCATCGCGATAGTCAAATAAATTTTCGTCGCTTCGGCAAAATAAATTTTGTACGTATATAATATGTATGTATATATAAATTATGTAGAAGTATTTAGAATTAAAATAAATGTAAAACAATGTAAAACAAATGTAAAACAAGTCATCGTTTAGTCAAAATAAATTGTGTATATATGTATATTATGTGTATGTATATATAAATAGTGTAGGACGCCAGGGGCGGCCCGTCGGGGTAGGCAAGGTAGGCGCCGCCTACCCTCTTCAAATGTAGTACAATAATATAAATTATTAATATAAATTACTTATTTAAAAATTGTAATTTATAAATTTTGACACAATACCTACAATAAAATAGCAAAAATTATCCAAATTATTTGTAAAAATATCCAAAAAATTTTCTCCGTAGTTATAATTATTGTACGCTCCTTGTAGTATCAGTAGTACTAAGATTCTATATTCTTCCTGGGTCAGGCACTTGAAAACGTAGCCTGAAATAGAACGACGCCAATACCGAATTGACGTGCGATCTCTCTCTGTTTACGCGAGCAGGCCTGCTGCAGGTCTCGCGTATTCTACGATTTTGAAAGGGCGCATAGGCACAGAGTCTTATAGCCGGACCTCCAAAATTTTATCAGTTGCTTCTCTTGTGTCTTGTGAAACTGTTTTAAATAATTTTGTTTTTTGATTTTGGCTGTTATTAGTAGGTTAAGTATTGAATAAAACTAGGTAGGAAAAATTAAATTTGTTTATGAAAACTGAATAATAAACAGGTAAATTTGAGATCGGTCTAGTGAAGGGCATTTTAATTTTATATTAATTTAGTAATAATTCACTAACGACAAATAAATCTGTGAATAGTTATTTGTCAGTCCTCCATTATATTTTATAGATATAGATATAAGTGTTATTAGAATTTATAGATAATTAAAAATTTAAAGCGAGGTTAATTGTTAACTTATCAATTTATTCGAAGAGTAAATTATTATTTGATACAAAAATAAAATAAGTAATATTTGACGTTGTTGAAACGTAGGTGTGTTAGTTTTATTGGTGGAAAAACTTTAGTCATCGAATATGAATATTTTAAACGATGTAATATGCAGTTTGATCGAGACGCCAAAATCAAGAAAGGTCAGAAATTATTTCAATGGGCCGGCCTTTACAAAATTTAACAATTTTATCCACAGATAAGACAAAAGACAATCAACCATTTTCGAGATCGTTTAAAACAATATGGTATGAAAATCATAAATGGCTAAGCGGAAGTTATTTTAAAAATTCACTTTTCTGTTGGCCTTGTCTGTTGCTCTCAAATTTGAAGCAAAATGTTTGGGTGAGTCAGGGATATTCAGATTTGAAAAATTTATCAGCTAGTGTAAAAAAACATGAATCTTCGAAAGAACATTTAAACAATTGCTTAGGTTTAAAACGGTTAGAAAAAAATAAACAAACTATTGACAGTGCTTTAGCTGGACAAATTTCTCTATCTAATTAGATATATAATGAAGAAGTTGAAAAAGATTGAAGAAGTTGAAGAAATTGATGTTACAATTCTGTTAGTAAAACAATAACCTGCATTTTGCGGTCGTGATGAGAGCCATAATTCTTCAAACATGGGTAATTTTAAAGAAATTTTTAATTTAGTAGTTAAACGCGATCAGGAAATCCAGGACCATGTTAAAAAATAGAAGGGGTGTTCACGGGTTTGTCAAAAACAATACAAAATCATTTAATAGATTGCCTTGCCGATTACGTAAAAAATGAAATTTCAACAGAAATTAATGAAAGTAAATTTTTTTCTATACTAGCGGACGATACTACTGATATAACCGAAAAATCACAGTGTACTTTAACAATCCGTTTTGTTAAAAAAGTTGGTCAGGTAACAAAAAGATTTTTAGGGTTTTTTGATGTTAGCGAGAATAGATCTGCAGACGCTCTATATAGTTTAATTTCAAACGTGCTTGAGCCATATGATCACAAAAATAAATAAATTGCTCAATTTTACGATGGTGCAAGTGGCTGGCTCTTTAAACGGATTATAATCAAAAATTAAAGTAGATGCTCCAAAAGCAATTTTTACACATTGTTGCGCTCATAGATTGCATTTAGTATTGCAAGACGGCTCAAAATGTATTACAAATTGTAGGATATTTTTTGTCGCCTACCCGAAGTATATGTGTAGCCTACCCGCATACTGAGGTCGCGAGCCGCCACTGTAGGACGCTCGCAATGCGTATATAATATAGGTAAAACACTTCTTTTTGGATTGGGAAAAGCACTGAATTAGCGACCGTCATCGCTACGGCGAGATATTAGTAATTTATATATACTATAAATTGAATTGCGTATAAGTTCGACGAGTTATAATGGTTGGAGGAGAGATAGACTGTGTACCCGAAGGAGCTTGCGAAGCATGAGGCAACACTATCCCTACTCCAATCATTATAACTGATTAGTGTTTAAATTATTTTTGAAGAGAAAACTATTTTAGCGACTTTGTGCACTTTTTGGATAGGAAAAAAGCATTGAATTCGCGACCTTCATCGCTACGGTGAGATATGAGTAATTTATATAGGTTGAATTGCATATAAATTTGAACAAAGTTATAATAATTGTAGGAGAGATAGATTGTATACCGGCTGAGCTTGTGAAACAAGCGCATAAGGGGTCACACTTTCCCTACTGCAATTAATTATTATAACTGATTAGTGTTTAAAGTATTTTTGAAATGATAACTTCTTCAGCGACGTTGTGCACTTTTTTGGTTGGGAAAAAAGCATTAAATTTGCGACCGTCATCGCTACGGCGAGATATTAGTATTTTATATACTATATGTTGAATTGTGTATAAGTTCGAACGAAGTTATAATGGTTGGAGGAGGGATCGACTGTGTACCAGAGGGAGATTGCGAAGCATGCGCATCAGTGGCGACTCGTGATTTTTACCATAGGGGAGGTTATACCTAACTGTAAAATATCTAGACAAATTTGCACTAGCAAAAAAAAAAAATCCGCCAAAAAAATCTAATTTAAGGCCCCATTTTTTTGACCATTTTTTATTTAGGTACATTTTATAATATCATCATAATTCATAATTTCATAATAGCATATCATTTTAAAAATGGTTAGCCATACAGGTTGAAGGTTCATATTTTTTAAGATACTCAACTGAATTTTTTAATTCTAAAAGAGGCCTACTGCGAATCCAAAAACACGGTAAATTACCGATATTTTGCTTTGCATTACAGATATAGGAAAAAGTTATTTGAACAAGTTGTTCCAAATATTATTCTAACCTCACGTACCAAATTTCATCACAAAATTCGCACTTTTAGTTTTTTCATTATTTGTAGTCGTCAGGATCCTAAAATTGCAGAGGAGGCTGCTGGCCGATTAGCCGCCCTTGCCCAATCTCCGGGCAGCGTGTGCGTTAAACTATAATGCAGCTCTAAGGAGACCGGGTGTCCGTAAACGCTGCTAGGCTGCGCGGAGCATTAGCAAGTGAGATTTTCCGGCCCGCAGCCTCCTCTCCAGTTTTAGGATCCTGACTACAAATAATGAAAAAACTAAAAGTGCGAATTTTGTGATGAAAGTTGGTATGTTAGTAGAGGATACGATATAAGGTCGAACTGCACCGATCTGTTTAATGGAAAAAAATTATTTTATATGTAAATTAGTATGTTCAACATTATAAAAAACAAGGGGTGCCTGATATAATCCTGTTCTGACTATAATTAATTAATAATTAAAAAATGATTTTTTTTTTATAAATTTGACTGACGTGTTTAACAAAAAAAATTAACACTATCGGTAAGTGCAAAGCCTATAGGATATATGTAAAAATAGGGGTGCCTGTAAAAAGCCTGTTCTAAATGGGGGTTGCCTAATTTTTAAAATTTTACAGCGTCTACTTATGGATAATTGAACATGTGTAAAACTTTGTTATTACTAATTTTACGAAAAAAAGTTGTTCTTTATAAAAAGTTCTGCATGATGTAAATCCTACGATTCAACCATCAGATGTCAAATTTTGTCAATCTTATACGAGTTATGTCAAAAAACGTTAATTTCGGCCAAGAGTGACTTCGAACTTTCGAAAATTGTTATTATAAAACGGTATTAATAATCAAAAAATATGTTTTAGTGCGGAATTACATCATTATACAGTCAAACCCGCTTATTAGAATACCTCTTAAAGGAATATCCCGGTTTAAGGAATAAAAATTTGAGGTCCCGAAACATTTCTACTAGCGACCAATGATCGGTTATTAGAATATCCCGGTTATAGGAATACTTTTGATTGGCACGAAGGCTATTCCAATAAGCGGGTTCGACTGTAATTAAAAAAAAATTGCAATTTTTTCTGAAATTGGATTCTAAACTTCATTTTTATTTCTTACAAATAGGATAACTCTTTTATTATCAATTTTGCGAAAAAAAGCAATTGTTCATAAATAGCTTTGAATTGTCTAAAACCTAAGGTGCAGCCATCATCAATTTTATATACTTTATACGAGGTATATAAAAAATTTTGAATTTCGCTCCAGAGAAAAGTTATTCAGTATTCAGTGTATGTTGCAATATAGAAGAATATCCTTATAATTTGAAATATTCTGAAATATATAAAGGTATAAAAAATCTCTTAAGCGAAATTCATTGGCAAAATCGGCAAACTTGGCAAAAAGGGAAAATCGCTGCCAAAAACTCGCAATATATTTATACAGTGATGAACGTACTAATAACCGGCAAAATAGCGCAAAAGATGGAAAACATATTAAATTATGAGATAAAAGGGAACAAAACTAGTAGAGTTGTTAAATTTAGCGATAGTTACTTATAGATTGACATTATATCGATTTTTTCCCACCTTTAGACGTATCAGAAGAGTATGTCAACTAAAGCTGTCACTGTGACAGTGGCATTTCTCAAACTCGTCCGATACGTCTAAAGGTGGGAAACAATCAATATAATGTCAATCTATAAGTTACTATCGCTAAATTTAACACCTCCACTAGGTTCATCTTTTTTTATCTTACAACTTAATATGTTTTTTATCTTTTGCGTTATTTTGCCGGTTATAAGTGCGCTCATATATTATTCATTATAAATAAAGCATTTAAATATCGTTATAAATTGCAACCAGAAATCAACCCATAATTACTTGAAACGTTTATCTTTTTCAAGGATGTAAATATAAATGAACAATGTCAGCTGTCAAAAATTTCAAATTAAAAAATAAAAAATAATTATTTTAAAGATATTTTATTCAGTACAGAATTTTATTATTCAAAACCATAAGTTATGGACTATGGACGTTAAATGTGGAGACAATGAGACGACTTAACGCCTTTTAAATGTGGGCCTATAGAAGAATTCTGAGGATTTGCTGGGTAGATAGATTTACGGACAATGAAGTACTGAGAAGAATAGGTAAAGAAAAGGAAGTTGAACTTACAATTAAAGAAAGAAGGCTACAGTAAGTCGGAAATGACATGATTTAATTTCAATTTATGCATATAATATACCTAAAAGCACATAAACTATTAACTTTTGAAGTTTGAACTCTTGACAAAACCGCATCCATTGAAAAAGTACAGTGTACAACACATGAGAAAATTACTTATTTCTCCCTCGTTTGATTTGCGGCCCTCGCCTAGTTCCTCGGCTCGTGCCAACAAATGTCTGCGCTCGTGAGAAATATGTCGTTTTTTCTCATTTGTTGTACAGTATACTATTCCTTACAGAAAATTCCTGTAAGGAAATAAGATTTCCATACAGATATTTTTCGTTTTCAGGCAACAGCTAAATATATGGAAATATCGAACGTTCCTTTCAAAAAGTTGTCAAAAATGTCTAAATTCCTGACCGATTTTTGGATTTGTATTGAAAAATATATTATAATATATTTCAATATTTAATGTTTACAGTTTTTTTAATTAATCTAATGTAAATAGATTTCCAAATTATTGGATATTTCATAGTACTTGTAATTATATAAGTACCTACATATATTGCGAGCTTTTGCCAGTGATTTTCCTTTTTTGCCAATGAATTTCGCTCAAGAGTTGTTTCATACTTTTATATTTCAGAATATTCCAATTTTAAGGATATAATTCTATATTGCAACATACTTTTAATGCTGAATAATTTTTTTCCGAGCGAAATTCATATTTTTTGACATACCCCGTATAAAATTTATAAAATTGATGATGGCTGCACCTTAGGTTTTAGACAATTCAAAGCTCTTTATGAACAATTGCTTTTTTTTCGCAAAATTGATAATAAAAGAGTTATCCTACTTGTAAGAAATAAAAATGAAGTTTAGAATCTAATTTCAGAAAAATTTGCATTTTTTTTTTAATTATAATGATATGATTGGGCACTAATACATATTTTTTGATTATTAATACCGTTTCATAATAACAATTTTCGAAAGGTCGAAGTCACTATTGACCGAAATTAACATTTTTTGATGTAACTCGTATAAGATTGACAAAATTTAATATCTGATGGTTGAATCATAGGATTTACATCATGCAGAACTTTTTATAAAGAATAACTTTTTTTCGTAAAATTAGTAATAACAAAGTTTTACACATGTTCAATTATTCATAAGTAGACGCTGTAAAATTTTAAAAATTAGGCAACCCCCATTTAGAACAGGCTTTTTACAGGCACCCCTATTTTTACATATCCTACAGGCTTTGCACTTACCGATAGTGTTAATTTTTTTTGTTAAACACGTCAGTCAAATTTATAAAAAAAAAAATCATTTTTTAATTATTAATTAATTATAGTCAGAACAGGATTATATCAGAACAGGATTATATGTTTAACATACTAATTTACATATAAAATAATTTTTTTCCATTAAACAGATCGGTGCAGTTCGACCTTATATCGGATCTTAGACTATGTGGGATAAGAACATTATTTGGAATAACTTATTCAAATAACTTTTTCCGATATCTCTAACGCGAAGCAAAATAGCAAAGTAAACCAAACAGTGTAGCATGTGTAAAAAATTATTGTGGAGGCTGAGCCTCCCTTGCCTCCTCTGACCAGCCACCACTGATGCGCATGACGGGCCACACTATCCGTTCTCCAATCAATATAACTGTTTAAGTATTTTTGAAGAAAAAACTTCTTTGCGACGTTAAGAACTTTTTGCATGGGGAAAAAGCATTGAATTCGCGACCGTCATCACTACGGCGAGATATTAGTAATTTATATACTATAGGTTGAATTACCTATATTTCGAACGAAGTTATAATGGATGGAGAAGGGATAGAGTGTGTATAGGAGGAGCTTCCGAAGCAAGCGCATAAGGGGCCACACTGTCCCTACTCCAATCATTATAAGTGATTAGTGTTTAAAAAATTTTTGAAGCGAAATCTTTTTTAACGATATTGTGCACTCTCTGGATGGGGAAAAAGCATTGATCGACCGTCATCGCTTCGCCGAGATTAATTCTGTACGTTTTTGTATTATGCGTATGTATATATAACGTAACACACCCAATGCGTATATAATAAAAGTATAGCACTTCTCTTTGGTTGGGGAAAAATCGTTGATCTCGCGATCGTTATCGACACGGCGAAATATTAGTAATTTATATCCTATAGGTTGAATTGCGTATAAGTTCGACCGAAGTTATAATGGTTGGAGATGGGATAGAGTGTGTACCCGTAGACGCTTGCTTCGCAAGAAAATTTCACTTCTGTCGGCACTCCCCCGAGTGCCTTAATTTTTTTATATTGTTCTTATTAAAATTAAAACTTTCTTTCGTTAGTTAGAATGCAATATTTACTACACAAGCTTTTTGGCTTAAGTAATAGCCAAAGTAATACTATTAGGTCAGGGAAGTAACTATTTTGCCAAGACTCTCTTTAATACATACAGGTATTTAATAACTGCTTTTGAGAAAGGATACCCCAAAATCTTATGAAAAATGTAATGTGGTTCAAATGAAATAAAATTTCCATAAGTAGATTCGTCTCGAAATTACAATCATTTTATATCATTGCGCTAATTCTAAATTTAGATTAATAACGGCTTAAATTTATATAACAGATATAACTCTGCCTGGGGTAGGGTGAGGAAGGGGTGGATTGAGTAGCTCGGAAGTCACCTTACTAAGACCGGATAAAAGAGGAGGGTTAACTACCCACCCTCGGAAAAAGAAGCTAGTTATGAAAACTGCAGCTTTGCCTCGGAACCGAATGGATAAACACAAAAAACGGCCAATGCAATGTAAAAGGGCTGTGAATATCGGAACTTGGAACGTCCAGAGTTGGTACCTACAGACCTGGAGCTGTCACAAATGCTGTGGAACAACTGGAAAAATAGGAATGGATATAACAGCAGTCCAAGAAATAAGATGGCCAGGCGATGGAAATATAAAAATAAGTAAATCCACCATCTTCTTCAGCGGTAACAAAAACGGAAGACATGAATTTGGAACCGGCTTTTTGATTAGAGACAGCCTAGTACAGAATATACTAAAGGTAAAATCTATAAACCGAAAGGATATGCTATACCAGAATGAATAGAGAACTATACAACATTTCGATCATCTCAGCGCATCCACCAACGGAAGAGAAGGATGAAGATATAAAGGATGACTTCTACGACGCCCTATAAAGAGTGATATATGTGATGCCCAAACAAGATATGCGCATGACAATGGCTGAAGACTAACAGAAACTGCAACAGCTAATGCTAATAAAGTCCACCACGTTTCCGCATAAAGACATTCATAAGCAAACCTGCGTCTCAAACTACCATATTACGCGAAACCAAATTGACCACATCAATGTAGATGCCCGACATGGGAACAACATCATAGACGTAAGAAGCCTCAGAGAAATAGTCGGAGACATGCACCATTACTTAGTCAGAGCAAAAGTTAAATCCAGAATATCTAGCCACAAATACAATAAAACAACAATGAACCCACAATGGAACATGGACGAAATGCAGAATACAGAGAAACAACAAAAATATGTAGAACAACTTGAACAAACTTTGAACTCTAAAACAGTTTACAATGATATAGAAGATCTGTGGGAAACTACTGCCGAAGCAATAACCAAGACCGCTGACAAGATCTTTGGAAGGAGTAAGCAGAAGAGAGCAAAAACATGGTATGACCAGGAATATCTGAAACAGCTGGAAAAAAGATCAACAGTAAGAGAGATATGCATACAACTAGTTAAAAACAGACAAAAGTAAAAATAAATGTCGACTGCTGAAAAGGAACAAGAAAAATAGTACGCACAAAGAAAAGAAACTATGAATAACAAAAATATGACGTTATGTAGAGAGACCGACCTAAACCAGGCTCCGGAGCATTCTATAAAGCAATTTCCACTGAGAAAAATGGACATAGAACCAATTATATCCCTACACTGCAGCGTTTAAAAATCAGTATGTTTTTTAAACCTACAATTATCTCTTGTATTTTGTGTTGGTAATATCATTCATTTGAATTTTCTTGAATTTATTTAATTTGTTGAATATTGCTTAAGTTTTTAGTTGACCCTGTAGGCCAGTTTTTATGATTCCATCCTTTAAGCTAGTTTTGATAGATATCAGCTTAAATTAACGCGCAAAACCATTCACCACCTGCGTAAGCAATAGTCGACGGAATTTTAAATAACTTCTTGTAAAATTTTGTCGTAGTCTTTTTCTTTTGAGCTCGAAGCGTTCTATACGACTGTTGGAGTAGGTTTTGAAAGATCCCTTGAGTATTTTAACCTGATTGTATGCAGAGATCATACAACAGCCGTTTTCGACCGAAGACGTAAGCTTCGGGTTGACACGCGAAGAAAAACGCGGGTGAATTTAATTGCTTTCATGATGACTATAATGGTATTCTAAACAAATAAAAGGTTGTAAAAAAAGATTGCTTATGTTGTTCTTTGTCGTATTCTATTAGCTGTCTAGATAATTTTTTTAAAAATAATAATATATGTAAAATTAAATAATATGAACTGACAACTGACAGCTAGATATTTTTGAAACTAGGTCATGTACAAAGTTAAGTTAAAAAGAATTTTGATAAATATTGATAAAGTTATGTTTTTTGTCATAATGTTAAAAGTAAATTGTATTGTGTTGTATGTTACAAGTACAAAGATCATTTTGGTTCAGTAAAAGGTTAGATTTTTTTGTTTTGTCACTCCTATAGCAAAAGCCATATATTTCTTGTTTGTTAAATATGTTTTTGAAATAATAAAAGTTTTTGAAGTTGTAATAAACGTTTTGACCATATACATACTTTTTATTTGTGCAACCCTCTGGAAAAATGTTGACAACATTTCTAATACAAATGTAATGTGAGTTTTAGTAAAAAAAGAGAAGAGAAAAGTGGCATTGAACCCTAAGAGGATGTTTAAATGTAGCCAAATTAGACCCCAAAGAATCTCCTATGAATGTCACCCAATTTGGTACCCGTAAGTAGAAAGATATGCACAGTAAGTACCCAGTAGTGAATTGGAGGATTTTTCCAAACAGCGTCTTTTCTTTTAAATAGTAGGAAGGTCCTCCAATCAGTGTAAATATCCTTTCTCACTTGGTAATGGTAGTTTAGCTTTTTATCAAACCCGTCCATTCCTTAAAACGAATCCCTGCCTATCACCGAACCAAAAACTTAGCCGCCGGATTGCATCGAACGGTTTGAGTGCTTCTGCTCCTTCTTCTTTAGTCCCATTTCGACCTTTGGCATCCAAGTAGTTCATTTTAGCCCTGCCGCCACCTGAGCAAGCATTCAAAACGCTTCAACTCTTATGGATGAAATGGTATGTTTTCTATGCAAACAACACTGTCACACAGCAAATAATTGTCAAAATCCTCCTAGAAATTCTTCCCTAAGTGAACAAGCGTTTCCTACTGAACCCATCCCCACTTCTCCAATATCAAATAATGACACACTATCAAACCCAACAAATAATCTAGATCTTAGTCAACAAATAAATACAGTCGATATTCCCATTACTTCCATAACCCCAAATAATGATTTTCTTCCTCCATCCACCAGTCAGAAACGAAGTCGTTCTGATATCAGTGACACAAGCTCTTTAGAAACACAAACTTCTAAAATACACCCACTAAAATCAATGAAATGCCCACACCAGATGTAATTGTTCCCAATAAGCATAAAGTCAAAAGATCTAAGAAAGACTCCCCCGATAAGTCTAAATTAACTAATTCCACAATTCACACTATTCAAAATCTTTTTCAAGAAAATCCAGACTCATTTTCCCTTCCTGTTGAAAATTTCCTAGCCTTCCTTGAAAATACATTCGGCAGTGATAACCCCTTGCACGAAACACCCACTTTTGTTCACTCAAAATGTCCAGACACTCCTTGACGACATGTCAAAAATATACCCCTCACTTGAAGACAGAACAGCGAAAAATAGATTCACAAGAGTCACTAAGAAAATTTAAAAAGAGTTAAATATAGACAACACAGAAATAGAAAGTACAACATCTCAATCAATCAATAATGATAACGATTATCTCTCAGACTCTTTCTTGATTACCTAAAGCCATTATTTTCACTCTAGTTCAATGGGATTGCGATGGGTTCTACCCTCGCTTAGAACGCATACAACAGTTAATCAACAATACACAAGCCAATATCATTTGCTTTCAAGAAACTAATTCTAAATACTCTCAAAAACGAGAGCTTAAAAACTTTGAAGGTTACCATTTTCTTCGAACATCATTTAATAGAGCATGTGAAGGAACCTCTTTTTTCGTGTCTAACGATTTATTTTTTTTACATCATATCCTAACCACTAATTTGGAGGCTATAGCATTTTTATGGATGGTATAATATATATAAAAGGTATAATATGTACCTATGTTGTGTCCTGAAACAGTAACTATATGCAGTATTTATATTCCACCTAACTATAACCTCACTGAAACCGAGTTAAATGATTTAGTCCGCCAACTACCTAGCCCATTTATACAAGCTTTACAAGCTATTTATAAGATATCACAAGCTTTTAAATCCTTATAAATCGATAGTTAAAACCAAGCAATATGCACAGATTCCTTATCATCACTCTTCTCCATAAAAAGTTTATATGTTCAACATCCTTTAAATCACGAAATCCATAACATCTATAGTACACTTGCTTCTCAAGGCCTAGTTGTTACTATCATCTGGATACCATCCCATATCGGCATCCCCGGTAATGAAAAAGCAGATCACGTCACCAAACTAGCTTCTACCCTAAATGGTGAGCACTCAAAAGTCCGTGGTCAAATCTGTAGTGATTTGAAGCAGATGTTTAAGCAGCAACAACATATCTCTTGGCAAATCCACTGCACCAATCAAAAGCACATTACACGAGATCCGGCAGACTGACAATATATTTCAAATTCCAATTATGACTAGAAAAGAAAAAGCAGTCATTCGAAGGTTGAGAATTGGACATACCCGATACACACACGAATACTTCATGAAGTCTGAACCGGAGCCTAATTGCCAAATTTACTTTAGTGTTTTAAGTGTGAAACACATCCTTACTGAGTGTCCTCAGTATGTGACGCAAAGAAATCGACATAAACTTAAGCCAAATATTAAAGATATTTTAAACTCGTCCGATCAACTTCATAACCTAATTAGTTCCTTAAATTCACGATATGATCTTTTGTCTTTATAATCTCTATATATCACTACCTGTTACTCAAAATTCAGTGATTAATAATTAATCATTAAAATTAATTATTAATGATTATTGTAATAATTAGTTTTAAGTCTCTATAGTATCTAATGATTGTATATCCAATATTTTTGTCATAATATTTACCTAATGTTATTTAAGATTCCAAATCAACTGTTATAATAATTAGTTTTAAGTCCTCATTTTAATTAATTATTGTATAGCCAATATTGTTTGTGTCAATGGTCATTGCAGCCGAGACATATAAATTTAAATAAAAAAAAATACAATTTACACCATTATTCATCGAAATTCAGAGTTGGTGCAATGATATGAAGTGATTGTAATTTCAAGACGAATTTCGAGAGAAATTCATGTAAATTTTATTTCATTTGAGTGACATTACATTTTCCATAAGATGTGGGCGGTGTGCTTTGGTGATAAAAATATTTAATAAACATAATATGCAAAAGATTAAACGTCATTTTTACTACTTATAAACAATACGTAAACAATGTAAGATTACTATTCGATATTAATACTAATGGTAGGGGAGCCCAAGCGGGGATTTTTGCAGTTACTCGAGCGGGTCAAATTATCACATGTGACCCTGTAAATGTACCTCTACCATATTGGCTCTTAATACAGGGAAGTTCGTTAAGAGGGGTCCGAAAAAAAATCTATCCTTAACAAAACTCGAAATCGTCAGATTAAGATAAGGTAAGTTAAGTACATGCAAAAGAGTGTATATCTAAAAAATCTGACGATTTGAGCCGGGCGTAAGAAAATGGGTGAGTCACAAAATTTCACACAAAAAAGCGAATATTTTACGAAATGAACGTCAGATCGAAGAACTAAAAAATACGTGTTCAATATTTTTCAAAAATCTACCGAATAATAATAAACACGACCCCCACGGGGAGGGGTGGGTTTAAATTTAAAATTTTAAATACGAACGCGATATTTCGCGAAATGGACATCAGATTGAAAAACTGCAAAAAGCACGTATTCAATATTGTTGAAAAATCTATCGAATGGCACCAAATACGAGTCCCCACGGAAGTGGGGTGGGGGGTTACTTTAAAATCTTAAATAGAAGCCCCCAATTTTTATTACAGATTTGGATTTTTTGCGTAAAAATAAGCAACATTTATTCGAGACATTTTTAGAATTATGGATTGATGGCGCTATAACCGGAAAAAAAGATTGCTGGAAATGGAAAATTAAATTAAAAATGGAAAGTCTCCCACTTTATGGAAAACCTAACTTAACTTTTTTTGGTTATAGGACCTACTCTTCACAACCCAATAGGTCCCCATAACGCTCGAGTAACTGCAAATTTAGCACACTTTCTTCCCCTACTATAAAGGTGAAACCGGAAAACTATATGGAAAAGTGATACAATTTTACTTAAAACGCATAGAAAATTCATAAATATTAGAGTTTGTGAAGTTATTATTGTCAATTTGTTGCTTAATTACATTTTTTTACAAAAATAGCTTCAAAAGTCGGCTTTTGAAAATGATAAGTAACTTTCTGAAAATGCACAAAAGTCTTTAATTTCTCGAGAAAATAAGAATACTATAACAATAACATGTATCTATAGTCACATCTTGGACGATTTCTTTTTTTGCTAATTACATAGTCTATTTCGTTTTCGGTTTTGCTATCCGGGCTTTGCCAAGTACATCTTTATTGCGGTTTTTTTTTGTAGAACAAGCTGTTCATTTGGAATAAGTTCCTGAAGAAGAAAACCATCCAGGGTGTCTCCCATTTTATTTCGTTAGTCTGGCTCGAATTTTCCGATAGATATTTTTTCAACAAATTAAACTCTGCTATACTGCCAGTTTTAGTATTAAAATCACCACATATACAGTGCTAGCCAAAAGTCCGGTCCACCCGTCGTATCTTTTGAACGGTTATATCTATAATAGTGAAATTTGGAGGAGGAAATAAACTAAAGTTGGCTTCTCAACTAGTTATAACAGGTGACGTAATAATGTCAGATGACGTTACAGCGCCAATGTGACAGATTAAATGGGACCTTATGGCAAGTGATATCTCGCTTTAAAGGTATTAAAAATACCTATTTAGGCATACCAATTTGGTTTGAGTTTAAGCTCGTGTTGATGAATAAATTAAATAAATATAAAATTGTAGTTTCGCATTTAATTAATAAAAATTCAAACGTCCGCCTATGGTTACTTTTCAAAAAGGTTGACGTTGACGTAAAACAATTAGAGAATTGAAAAACGTCAACTTTTTTTTGACAAATAACCATAGGCGAACGTGTATATTTTTATTAGGTAAATACGAAACTTCAATTTTATATTTATTTAATTTATTAATCAAAATCAAAATCAACTTAATCCAAACAAAATTAGCAGGATTGAATAGGTATATTAAAATAATTGTAATTTCGAATATAATTAATAAATATTCAAACGTCCGCCTATGGGTATTTGTCAAAAAAGTTGACGTTTTTCAATTCTGTTTTCAATTTTTACGTCAACATCAACATTTTTAACAAGTAACCATGGGCGGACGTTTGAATTTTTATTAATTAAATGCGAAACTACAATTTAATATTTATTTAATTTATTCATCAAAATGAGATTAAACTCAAACAAAGTTAGTATGACTGAATAGGTATTTTCCATACCTTTCAAACGAGGTATTACTTGCCATAAGGACCCATGTTAAATTATCTGTCACAGTGGCGCTGTAACGTCATCTGTCACTATTACGTCACCTGTTATGACTAGTTGAGAAGCCTACGTTCGTTTATTTCCTCCCTCCAAATTTCACTATTATAAGTATAAACGTTCAAAAGATAAGAGTGGGGGGTACGGACGGACTTTTGACATAGCACTATATAATTTTGTCCTTTTCATGAGCATTTTTCAGTGCGTAACAAATGATAGGAAAAAGGGTAAGTCCGTGATAATACACATTTATGACATTTATTCTAACATGACATTTTAGTTAAATCTGACAGTTGTCACATTTGAAAATGACAAAAACAAATCAAATGTGTTTCTTGCATTTATAAAATGGTATTTTCTTTGATTTGTATATAGTCTGGGCTGATTATCGGAGAATAGGCCATTTTTGGGAAAAGTTATTTACCAGCAATTTTATTGCTGGAATCGAATCTTATGATTTTATATATTAATAATATAAGTATGCAAAGTCCGCAGATAGTGTGCTACTTTTTTTATAAACAAAATGGCGCCCGAAAATCGTGTTGTTTTCAATTTTTGCTCTATAACTCCAAAGATTTTAACTGTACACCAAAAATACTCAAATAAAAATTCACCGCAATTAAATTCTGCATAGAGACGTGTTTTTTCCGATTTGCTTCGATGAAAACTTTCCCCGGAAAAAGCGGGTTTTTCCAACAAAATCTTTAATTTTCAACTAAACTTTTAGATCAGTAATTGTTAATCAATATTTAAATAACTTGGTACTGTAAAAGCCCTTTTCATATAGATTACAATTCCAGAAGTCCATGGAAATTGAATAAACGGTTTAGCAGCAATTGAATTGTTAATTAAAAATTTACGGTCGCTATAATAACGACAATAATTATGATGCATAAGAATAACTACGATTTTTTCATAAAAAGACACTATACCTATCTAATGTACTTTACAGAATTGAAATTAGACTATTTAAGCGGCTTCAGGAATATTTTAAAATTATAAACAATTTTTTGGCTTATAAACAAATAGAATATCTCGGGAAATATTAAACTAAATTAAATTATGAACACGGTATTCGAAAAACAGCGGCAAATCTTTTAAAAGAAGAAACGTTTAATTATGATGAGTAGTTCCTGAGATACAACCGGTCAAAGTTGACCGGAATTTACGGCCAAGATATAAACAATAGGATCATAACTTTCAAACCATCACCTTTTTATTTATATCCTCTTTCTCCACACCAATTTTCATATCCTTAAAATACTCATAACATATTATTATAATAAAAACTATCGATAATACGTGTGAAAATTGCCAAAAATAGCAAAATTCCAATCAAAAATTAGGTTGGAGAAAATGCAACCCTCAAAGTTCAAAATCGGTATACGTTAAAAAAATGCATTTTCTCGGCTTCTCATGGAGCAATTTCTTTCATTCTTTTTTTGTTTCCAAGTTATTCGAGTAGAGCCATCGAACTAACGCATTATTAAATGTCAAACTTGCTTTTTTTTGTTATAATAAATTAATTTATTTATTATAACACAAAATTTTAATTTGTTTAAATAAAAATTGTTTAAATAATTATACAGCTTTCAAATGAGAATATTTATGTTTTTAACTTTAAAAGGTACACTTGTAGTAAGTTTATCTAAAAAAAAAGCCTACAACTGGAAAAAATATGTAGTTTTCTGTTCTTATAAATAAATTAATATATTATAACAAAACAAAAGCAAGTTTGACATTTAATAATGCGTTAGTTCGATGGCTCTACTCGAGTTAGTAGGGAACAAAAAAAGAATGAAGGAAGTTGCTCCATGTGAAGCCGAGAAAATGCATTTTTTTAACGTATACCGATTTTGAACTTTGAGGGTTACATTTGCTCCAACCTAATTTTTGATTGGAATTTTGCTATTTTTGGCAATTTTCACACGTATTATCGATAGTTTTTATTATAATAATATATATGAGTATTTTAAAGACATGAAAATTGGTGTGGAGAAAGAGGACAAAAATAAAAAGGTGATGGTTTGAAAATTATGATCCTATTGTTTATATCTTTGCCGTCAATTCCGGTCAACTTTGACTGGTTGTATCTCAGGAATCACTCGTCATAATTAATCGTTTTTTCTTTTAAAAGGAGCGTCCTGCCACTGTTTTTCGAATACCGTTTTCATAATTTAATTTAGTTTAATATTTCCCGAGATATTCTATTTGTTTATAAGCCAAAAAATTGTTTATAATTTTAAAATATTCCTGAAGCCGCTTAAATAGTCCAATTTTAATTCTGTTAAGTACATTAGATAGGTATAGTGTCTTTTTATGAAAAAATCGTAGTTATTCTTATGCATCATAATTATTGTCGTTATTATAGTGACCGTAAATTTTTAATTAACAATTCAATTGCTGCTAAACAGTTTACTCAATTTTCATGAATTTCTGAAATTGTAATCTATACGAAAAGAGCTTTTACAGTACCAAGCTATTTAAATATTGATTAAAAATAACTTATCTAAAATTTTAGTTGAAAATTAAAGAATTTGTTGGAAAAACCCGCTTTTTCCGGGAAAATTTTTCGTCGAACTGAATCGAGAGAAACACGTCTCTATGCAGAATTTAATTGCGGTCAATTTTTATTTGGGTATTTTTGGTGTAAAGTTAAAATCTTTGGAGTTATAGAGCAAAAATTGGAAAAAACACGATTTTCGGGCGCCATTTTGTTTATAAAAAAAGTAGCACACTATCTGCGGACTTTACATACCTATATTATTAATACATACAATAATAAGATGCGATTCCAGCAATAAAATTGCTGGTAAATAACTTTTCCTTGTATTTTGCTAATTAAACCAGAGTAATAGTCTTATAAATTACACTGATTATATTTGTAATACTATTATCTAATTAATAAAAAATATTTTTTATTATGGCGCCATCTATCGACAACTAGAATAACTAGAATAAATTTTGTAAACGTCTGTAATCACGGACGTGCCTTTTTTTCTCTCACATACAATTTAATGCGTTAGAAAGAAATCGAAAAACTGTGACGCACTGAAAGATGATCATGAGAAAAAAATATCATGTGTAGGTGTTTCGTTTAGCGCTATTATTATTTCATCATCAAACTCCTCATCTCCCTTAACTTGTGTGTTAAAAGGACTGACAATAGGTTTTGTTGGTCTATTCAGGTTTCCAACTGTCAATTGTAAGTGCATTCGTTTCTTTATACGCCTGTGATTGTTCGCCCTGTATTTCGACTTTGCAAACAACTTTACGCATTGTAGCCTTAACCAATCTTATCAGTTTATCAGGAATGTGGAATTCATCCATGGCTTCATACAATTTATTTCTTAGAACATTGTTATAGGCCGATTAAAATTCTACGAAAAGATGGTATGTGTCGATATTGAATTCATTGGTTTTTGATCGACCAGGCCTAAAACCACTTTGATGTTCTCCAAGAAGCTTCTCTAAATGTGCGCTTAGGCGACTATATAGGATACTCGAAAAAAAATACGTTTTTCTATGGATGCTTTACAATGTGCAACTTCTCTCACTACTTACATACATTCAAAACGAACAATTTCTCAGGGTGTGAGAAAAGTCGGCCATTGCAGCGAGAAATATTTTTTCTCACGGGTTCCATACGTAGAATCGCCGTTTCCATTGTAACATGCACAATACAAACACAAATATTTTTTTCAAATAAAATGTGTCAAATCAAAACTTCAGTTTTGGCATATAATCTACATAATAGCACCTAAATTATTTAATTTTGAAGATTGAACTCTTGACAAAAGCGCATCCATAGAAAAAGTACAGTATACAACACGTGAGAAAACGACATATTTCTCCCTCGCTTGATTTGCGGCACTCGCCTCGTACCTGCGCTCGTGAGAAATATGTCTATTTTCTCTCTTGTTGTACAATATACTATTTATACAGTTAGAAAACATGTACATAAATAAAATGATAAACATATAGATATCATTTACCACTTTTGTAATACGTTTTTAATTCGTTCTTTCCGTATTGGTTAACATACAAAGTTTAAAATTATAAATAAAATAAACAACTGTTTCTATGGATGCTATACAATGTGCATCTTCTATTACTACTTACATACATTCAAAACGAAAAATTTCTCACGCAGTGAGAAAAGTCAACCATTCCAGTGAGAAATAATTTCTCACTGATTCTCCGCCGGTTTTACATATGTAATTGCTTAGAATTTCTATATGTATAATCGCCTTCTCCATGGTAAAATGCACAATACAAATACAAATATTAGTGTCAACTTTCCAAGCGTGAATATAATTAGTACTTTTTAAAAATAATACATACCTACTAAAAAAGAGAAAGTTAATTCATTTTTTGAAATTACCTTGTTTGTGTACTTTGAAGGGTTGTCAAGAAAATTAAAATCTTCTATATTATGATCCCAGCATTCCATTATGAGGAGTAAAATAACTAGTAAAAACTTAAAATGTGTTGAAGCAAAACTTAAGCACCTAAATTATTTAATTTTGAAGTTTGAAATCTTAACAACAACGCATCCATAGAAAAAGTACAGTGTACAATACGTGAGAAAATGACATATTTCTCCCTCGCTTGATTTGCGGCACTTGCCTCGTGCCTCGGCTCGTACCAACAAACTTCTGCGCTTGTGAGGGATATGTCTTTTTTCTCACTTGTTGTACAATATACTATTCTTACACCAACGACAAATAGTATCTAGTTTATTTGAGATTATTTTTTATTCGACCGATAAAGTTTTTATTCGACCGATAAATCTGACACATTTACGTTTCACCAACGCCAAATACGACTTCTTTTATTGATTTATCAAATAAATATTTACTATTAGAATAAATTGAAAAATTGAAAAGTTGATCTCATTGTAAATATCTCTCATTGTAAATATCTATAACAAAGGAAAGGCGTCAGTTTATCTTTAAATAAATTATCAAAATTGTATTGAAACACAGTGACAATATCATCATCCAACCAATTCACGTCCACTGCTGGACATAGGTCTCCCCCAATTGTTTCCACACTTCACGGTTTTGTGCTGATTTTTGCCAGTTTTTACTAATCTGCCTGATATCATCTGTCCATCGTGTAGGCGGCCTTTCTCTACTTCGTTTATCTTCTCGTGGTCTCCACTCCATCAGCTTTCGTGCCCATCTTGAATTTTTCAGCCTGGCGACGTGTCCATCTTGAATCTTTCAGCCTGGCGACGTGTCCTGCCCAGTTCCATTTGAGCCTGGTGATACGTTCTACAACATCTGCGATACCGGTTGTTTGTCTGAGATCTTCATTTCTTATTTTATCCCGTAGAGTTACGCCCAGCATGGATCTTTCCATGCGCCTTTGAGCAACCCGCATTTTCGACGCTGTTGCCTTGGTTAGAGTCAGTGTCTCTGCTCCATATGTCATTACCGGTAGCACACATTGGTCAAACACTTGTCTTTTTAAACCGATCGGTATACTGCTCCTAAATATGTCCCAAGACAGAGCTCCGTAGGCTGCCCAAGCAAGAGATTAGCCCAAGAAGATTAACTCTTGCTTGGGCAGTGACAATATAATCGACTAATAAATTTTATTCGACGAATTATTCACTGAATTATTTGTTGTTAGTGAAACCGGTCCTAAGGGAGCGTTCAAGTATTACGTAACGCGATTTTTGAAGATTTTTGACCCCTGCCCCCCTCGTAACGCACTTTAATGGGCGTTTAACTATTGCGTAATGCAATTTTCGAAGATTTTTGACCCTCTTCCCCAACCTGCCTTACGTAATACTTGAACGGCCCCTAATATGCGCAATAAAATATGTCACCTTAGGTTGCAATTAAAAAAAATGCAGAAAAATGCGCTGGACAGTTGCGTGTACGGTATGTAGCGTGTCCATTTTTGCAGTACCTATAGCAAAAGTAGAAACACACCTTAATAATTAGGCATAGTGTTTTTGGTGTCCGTTGTACACATTAATTTTTTAATCCAGTAAAGGATACTTACATCTTTTTGTACGGAATTCGTATTTCATTGTGGTAAATTTTAATTTTTCAATTTATTTTAACACTAATAAAGAAAGAATTTTCCTTTTAAAATAGTTCTCTGGGATACAGAAATTCTGAGCCATACAAGTTTCTAAGTAAAGTTTTATATTTTGTCAGATAGTTTGGTCAGGACGTGTACAGATCTGACCCTGACAAGAATGGTCGTGGAATTCTGTCGTGTTAGGAGGTTAGGTCAGGACGTGTGTAGACGGTTTAAGAGTGGTCATACAAAAGAACTATATAAAGTTTAATAATATATTATCGTCTTAAATTATGTAATTACCATAATATAGATTAGAAATGGATTATTCCACGTCGATTTTCATATAATTACCATAATATTCGGCAAGGTTATTGGTACCAAATTCCGGTCTATTAGCGTTGAATATATCCATATTTTCAAGTGCTGCAAAGCGGTCTTTATATTGCCTTAATTTTTTTAACCATCCATCTAAAAATTAATAAAACTATGAGATATAAATATACCAAACGGTGGACTAATTAAACATCTAAGATCTAACAACATCACGAGAAAAACCAAATGCAAAATATACAAAACCCTGATAAAACCGGTCTTTATATATGGATCAGAGACATGGAAACTGTCAAAAAGCGATGAGAACTTATTAGGTACGGTTGAACGACAAATCCTTAGACATATAAAGGGGTGAAAGAAAATGACGTATGACGCAGAAGATATAATTTTGAACTATACGCAGCATACAACGAACCCGACGTCATAACATCCATAAAGATCGGACGTCTGCGCTGGATGGGCCATGTTGAACGGATGTTGGAGACTAAAACACCAAAACGTAATGAAGCAGTCACCAGTAGGGAGAACGTCCGAGGAAAGACCCAAAATTAGATAAATGAAACAAGTGGAACAAGATATGAAAACACTTGAGATTACCAACTGGAAGAAGAAAGCAAGGAAAAGAACAGAATGGCGGAAAATCCTAGAACAAGCCAGGACGCAAAAAGGGTTATCGAGCTACTGATGATGATGATATACGTACGGTATTAGGAAAATTACGGTTATAATACAACTATGTGAAAATCGTGTACTTGTTGTTTATTAGATGTTAGTACTGTCTGAACTTTGTGATAGACGATATGCTATCTGTCAGTTAGAACTGACTTTAGAGTCAGTGTTTCCCAACCTTTTTTTACCATGCCCCACCTAAGCCGTCTTAAAATTCTGATGTCCCCCTATGTAATATACATAATTTTTATTATTAGAAAATAAAATTGTTCAAATCCATCAGGAAAAATTTCCCGTAACTGGCTGTATACTAGTCCATTCTTTTACGGTTTTTGCTCTAAATGTTAAAGAACCGCTTGGATTGACATGAAATTTGGCATACATATAGCTTACATGTCGAAGAAAAAAAATGATATTGTGCCAATGTGTGCTTTGTCCCTGGGGGTGACTTTCACCCCCTCTTGGGGGTGAAAAAATATATGTCCAAAATTAGTCCGGAAATGGGTAAACTGACTAATTTTAAGTAACTTTTGTTCTATAGAGCTTTTTCGCCAAGTCAACACTTTTCGAGTTATTTGTGAGTGAATATGTTCATTTTTCAACAAAATAACCACATTTTTAGACGGTTCTTCGCAAGTAACTCAAAAACTAACTATTTTGTCGAAAAAAACGTTCTTAGCAAAAATATAGCCTTCTTCTTCTTCTTATGGTGCCTATCCGTTACGGATGTTGGACACTAACATGGCTATTCTGACTTTGTTGACTGCTGCCCTGAAAAGTCCGGTAGTGGTTAAGTTAAACCATTTTCGCAGGTTATGCAGCCAGGATATTCTTCTTCGTCCTGGACCTCTTTTCCCATGCACTTTACCTTGAAGTATGGTCCGAAGTAGGTCATATCGTTGTTCATTGCGCATTACATGGCCCAGGTATTCCAGTTTGCGACGTTTTATGGTTACGACTAGTTTGCGCTTTTTACCCATTCTATGTAAATATAGCCTATAAAGAAGTAAAAAAAATGGTTTACACGTTAGGTCTCTGGATCGCGTAGAACCAGAGTTATATCCAATGAAAAATAGATCCATATTCACCAAATTTCAAATAGAATATTTCGACTTGAAATATCCAAAAAATTAAGCACTTTTTGGGAAAAACCCATTATAACTTTTTTAAAGTGTTTAAAAAAAGCTTTATTTTGGTTTTTACAAAAAGTTGCTAGCATTAAATTTAAGCAAGTTACGCTCAAAATAAAGTTGGTCCCTTTTGTATTGGCAAAAAAAAATCGGGAAGACCACCCCCTAATTAGTAACTTAAATGAAATTAATCGTTACCGCTCCACAAATTATTTTAATTATGTTGTGTTTATATGATCTGTAAGTTTCATCGATTTAAAGTGCTTATTTTTGAAAAAATTTGGTTTCAAAGTAAAATTTTTCAAAATTTAAATTTTTAAAAATATGCTTTTTTTCAAAATAACTTAAAAATTGTTAGAGATACCAAAAATCTCAAAAAACAAAAAAAGTCAGATTTCCTTTGCTGAACATCATGTATTTTTTTGTTTTTCTGTTAGACAAAAATTGATTGAGATTTGGTGTTTCTAAATTTGCATACATTCGTGATCAGTGACTCGTTCAACCCCTTTTAACTACAGCCCTTTCAATAATAGGGACTTTGAACCGATGAAACCTACAGATCATATAAACAATATATGTATACACGAGTCAAGAAACTTGTGAAGTCGTAACGATTAAGTTCATTTAAAATATTAATTAGGGGGTGATTTTCTAGTTTTTTTACAAAAACCAAAAGGAACTAACTTTATTTTGAGCGTAACTTGTTTAATTTTGATGCTAGAATTTTTCTTTATAAAACAAAAATGAAGCTTTTTTAAACACTTTAAATAAGTTGTAATGAGTTTTTCCCGAAATGTGCTTGGTTTTTGGTTATTTCACGTTAAAATATTCCATTTGGAATTTGACGAATATGAACCTATTTTTCATTAGCTATAACTCTGCTTCTACTAGGTGTAGAGACGTAATATATACACCATTTGTTTTAAATTTTTTACAGGCTTTATTTTTGCTAACAAAGTTTTTTCGACAAAATACTTACTATTTGATTTATTTGCGAAAAACCGTCTAAAAGCGTGGTTATTTTGTTGAAAAAATGAACATATTCCCTGCCAAATAACTCGAAAAGTATTGACTTAGTGAAAAAACTCTATAGAACAAAAGTTACTTAAAATTAGCCAGTTTATCCATGTCCTGACTTTCTTTGGACGAATATTTTTTCACCCCCAAAAGGGGATGAAAACCACCCCCAGGGCAAAATCATATATCGGCACAATATCACTTTTTTTCTTTGACTTGTTAGCTATGTGTATGCCAAATTTCATGTCAATCCAAGCGGTTCTTTAAAATTTAGAGGTTTTGAAATATTTTACCGTTAAAGAACGGACTATACCATTAATTACAAAAATTGAAGAAAGACTTCTGTGTAAAAGGTATATTTATTAAAACCCCAATAAAGGGCTACATTAAAAGACAGAACGTTTTCGCTCTAAAGAGAGCATCATCAGTGTTCTAAGCAAGCTCTACATGCTAAGCCACCAAAAATACATAGGTTAAAATCCTTAAAAACCCCCTTTGGTCGGCGTTTTAAGGGTTTTAACCTATGTATTTTTGGTGGCTTAGCATGTAGAGCTTGCTTAGAACACTGATGATGCTCTCTTTAGAGCGAAAACTTTCTGTCTTTTAATGTAGCCGTTTATTGGGGTTTTAGTAAATATACCTTTTACACAGAAGTCTTTCTTCAATGTTTTTAAAATTGTTTACTTACAAAACTTAATTGTTTTTCAAAACAATAAATAACTCAAATTCAAATTCCAAACAATTAGAAAGATTTTTCTATACTAATTTATTATTTTAACCCAGAAGCAGTCACGCCGTTAGAAAAAAATCTCACATTTTATCCTTTTCCGTGATAACTTGATGAAAATTTTTTTAACATTGCTTTCCACTCGTAAGTATAATAATAATAATTTATTCAACAATAATAGGTACAATCTTTTTAGATATTTACAGCTAAAGTGAATAAATTAACCCGAAGTTCTCCGAGAGGTGTGGATACACCTGTTTCGGTAAATTTGATATAAAATAATAAATAATAACATATTAACGTAAATAACATAAATAGCAACATAATACAATATAATATAATACAATAAATAGATAGGTACGTTTTTTTTAATTGTAAATACACAGTTACGTTTTAGTAAATATGATACGTAGAATAAATAATATAATAAAAACAATAAAATAAATACTTAAACACACGCTCAACAATAAAGCACGAATAATTAATTTTTTTTTAAACAATTATGTGTGGCTCAATTAGTTAGTAATATTTTTGAAGAATGGTGTATATACGCATGTTTTATTAAATATGATAAAAATAATAAGCAAAATAAATCAGTTTAAAACAATATAAAATTTGAAATATAGGTATAAAAATTGGTAGTGACTCTAGAGTTTCATTTATTTTTTTTTGTTTTTTAATTTATGTAAATTTAAGCTACTATAATGATGTCACAAAAATTACTTGTTTGTTCCATCAGAAATGATTTTAATTTCTTTTTAAATAGAAGAACATTCTTAGTATTTTTGATATCATTGGGGATATGATTATATATTTTTGGGGCTAGAAATAGAAAACTTCTTTGACAGAAGGACTTTGTCATTTTCGGAATCATATAAAGGTGTTTGCCTCTTGTATCATGCTCATTTGATGGTAAATTGTTGTCTGTTTTCATGGTGTGATATTTTAAAGACACACAAAGAAAGTATAACTGTTTCAAGTCAAATATATTACTATCCTTATATAATCTATCTGTAGAGTAGGTGTATGGTTTAGACATAATAATTTTCAGAAATCTTCTTTGTATGATTTCCAGTGGGAGAATGTGTGTTTTTAGGGCTCTTCCCCAAGCCAGTATACCATAACGGAGATGACTTTCTACTAGTCCGTAATATAGTGTGCGAAGGTATATATTAGGTATGTGTTTTTAAGATGTTTAAACTTATAAAGGATAAACTGTAGCTTTTTAATGATATATTAAATGTGAAAGTCCCATTTTAGATGTCTATCTATAAAAACTCCTAGATATTTAACATTTGTTACGGGTTTAATATAAAAATTTTGTTTATTATGTGATATTTGAAGGGGTTTGAAAAGATCAGTGGTCAAGTTATCAAGTTAGAGTTAAATATTGGTAGATATACAGTTTTCTTAAAATTGATTGTTAGTATTTTGTAGTCAAACCATTCTTTTATTAATTGTAGATCACATTCTGCTTTTGTTTTTAATTCATACCAATTCTCAGCATCATAAATAATAGCTGTATCATCAGCAAACCCAATTATGTGCCCTGTACTCTGTAATGAAAATAATCCATTTATAAATAGATTAAACAGGACAGGACCTAATACTGTTCCCTGTGGCACTCCATATGTTATACTTCTTTGTCCGCTTATTACTTCGAAGACCCTTACTACCTGTTGTCTCTCAGAGAGGTAACTTCTAAATAATTGTAAACAGTTGTCTCTTATACCAATTTTCTCTAAGGTTTGTAAGAGGTTATTGTGACTAACAGTGTCAAAAGCTTTGGCCAAATCAAGAAATACGCATAAGCAAACTTTATTTTTGTTAAGTGCTTCATATGCTTTAGATGTTAAATTCAAAATGGCATCTTGGGTGGAAGTATTTTGCTTAAAACCAAATTGGTGAGGGGAAATTAAATTATATTTTTTGATATATGCTGTAAGCCTATTTTTCAATAATAATTCAAATATTTTAGAAATATGCGGAATAAGAGATATAGGTCGATAGTTTGCAGCAAGAGTTTTGTCTTAATTTTTGTATATTGGTATGACTACTGTTGTTTTGAAGGCTTTAAAACAACAGTAGTCATACCAATATACAAAAATGAAGACAAAACAACAAAACAAAAGTGCCTCGAGGAAGATCGTAGTACTGCGTAGAAATGTTTTTTTTAATTTTTTTTTATTTTTTATTTGTTTTTTGTGGAATTTATGGCTTTGGTAAGAACTAATTAGCTTTAAAATTGTTAGAAATAGACATTTTTAACATAACAAGTAAATAAAAATATAATAAAATAAGAAATTTGATTTAAATTCATATTTAAATCTATATTGTGAGATTTTTTCTCTACGCGCGACTACTTACGTTACAGAAGTGAGCGCTACTGCTCCCGGGTTAATTTAGTGAGATCCTTGCGCGTCATTCTTGCTGCACAGAAATTTTATATTAAGTTCCAATTTAGTTCAAAAGTCTCGGCGTTATGTTATATCCAGCCGATTTCTTTTTTACCATTAAATCATTTACAGCACTAAATTCACATTCAGCTAAAAATGAAGATGGAAAAGCTACCAACAGATTTCTAGCACATTTGGTTGGATTTGGGTATTTGTTTTCTGTTAGGTCACAAAGCCATGCCATCGCTCCTTTTATATTAAATAAAGTTTTAACTGACTCATCATTTTACAACTCTGTGAGTCCTTTGATATACCTATCAGACAAATCCACTAAAATTAGCTGCATCATCCATTTTGGCTTTACAGATCTTAAGCCTACAGACTTAATAAACAGATTTAAATAAAATTAATCAACATTTACCGCTACATTATTAACTTTGTTAAATATATGTTAAAGGAAGCCTCTCACTGGAGAGAATTCGTAAAGTCATTTTTTCTTCTAATTATTTTCATAAAATTTACTTATTGTTACGAGTGATAAGAGATTGTAAATTAAATGGAGGTAAATAAAAAAAATCCATTTTGGAAAATCAATTTGTTCGAAATCAGAAAATATTTCTTTTAAATCAGCCAATAGAATATTCAGGTGATTAACAATAACAAGAAGTAAAGCAGTATCAGTTAAAAAGAAGTGTTTGTTGTCAATATGTTTCTGACGTAATTCAATATTGGTAATGGAACCAAATACCTTCTCTTTTACATCGACAAGAGTTTTATTTGTTTCTCGAAGTTGTTGATTTAATACCTATATTTATTTTTTCAAAGGTATCGGCTAAATAATTTACAAATACTGTACTATTGATTGTTAACGGTTACTTCATTTCATCTTTTTTGCTGAAACTAACAGTGCCAAACAGTTCAATAGATACATATTTTCAAGCAGTCCTTTTTATTTACGGCATTTATTAGGTCAGTACTTACTTCACCATCAACAGCACAAGATGTTATATTTTTAGATCTACTTAGATCTTTTTAGATCTTATTATGGTAGATCTACTTTTTAATCTTTTACAGAAACACATTTCTTCAGCAAAATGCCTTGTATCAATATGTCTTAAAGCAATCAACATTGCATAGTCCCTCAAAGTTGGTTCATCCATTTGCACAAAGTTGGTTCATCCATTTGCACTGAGAAATTTCTTGTTTCCAGCTTTTCAATAACCTTAAAAATGTGTTTTTCAATACCTTCACTAATTTCATTTATTCTTCTGCGAACAGTATTCCTACTGTATGACATAGCTGTTACATTTTTGTCATTTTTTTCAAGAATCGTTTTAAGAAATGCTGATATTGACGGTCTTATTAAATTCTCTCCTATATGCAGTATAATTTTTTCCAGTTTTAGCGATGAATAAAGAAATTTGATAAATAGCCTCAAGAACACAAATCTAGCATTGCAATTAATTGGCCCTGAGTTAAAGGGTTAAACTCGTGTCAAGTTCATATTCGAATTGCCCCCCTTAACAATCAAATTGCCCCGGTGGGGCGTGGGACCTACGTTGGGAAACACTGATAGAGGTCCAAAGAAGTAGGTACCTACGAAAATATCGATGGAGCTTGAAACTGAAAAATGCTGCTAGACAAATCATTCTAACGTCTTGCCGGTAACCGTGACCGCACGTCTCGTAACGCGACAGTTCGTAACCACACAAATGGTAACGGACAATTCGTAACGGCCACAGTTCTTAACGGCGACAGTTCGTAACTGGACATATTCGTAATAGAACTGGATCCCGCGTATCAAGAAAAAGTTGATTAATAGCAAGCTGAAAATTTGTTAATAGCTTAACGGTGTCTAGTCGGACAAACTATGATGTACGGGAACACTGGAACACGGGAAGTTTTAATTGTGGAACAGTTTAAAAATTTAGAACGTCAGATTACGAAAACGTCCCATGTATTTTGTTGGACATAACCTCCAATTTATTTGTTCCCCTTTCATTAAACTCTCATGCAAAAATCAGACTGCTATTACTAACCGACATGATTCCTGTCATTTGACATATTCTTCGTGTTCCACTTATTAAAATGCCCAGTTGATGATAAACACCAGTCTGATTTTGCATGAGAGTATAATGAAATGGTAAGAAATAAATTGGAAAATCTGTCCGACAAAATACATGAAACGTTTTCGTAGTCCGACCTTCCAAATTCTTAACACCACAATTTACTCCACATTTAAAACTTCCCCCGTTCTAGTGTTCCCATATATCAAAGTTTGTCCGACTAGACACCGTTAAGATATTAACAAATTTTTAGCTTGCTATTAATCAACTTTTTTTTGGTACGAGGGATCCAGGTATATATGACCTTGGTTTGAACCAATTGGCCAGCTCAAAATTTTCTTTTATTATCCTTTTCATAGACACAATTTCCTAATTTTAACTGATATACATTATATTTTAATAAATATATACATATATTACATACATTACATTAAAAATACATACTTATATTAAAGACTATTACTAAATACTTATAATAAATCACTAATGGGTATTAAATTTTTTTTTTCAGCGCTAAACCTAAAAGAATTTTGTTTTGCATCAAAATGAAAATATATTTTCGCGCCACATAATATTCATATCAGATCTTTTGTAGCTGGAATATTGTATGCGCCACTCATTTTTACGGCGTTTAGCGGTTTTTTTATTCTTGTATATACAGGGTGTCCCGAAAAGATTGGTCATAAATTATACCACACATTCTGGGGTCAAAAATGGACCGATTCAACCTAACTTACCTTAGTACAAAAGTGCTCACAAAAAAAGTTACAGCCCTTTGAAGTTACAAAATAAAAATCGATTTTTTTCAATATATCGAAAACTATTAGAGATTTTTTATTGAAAATGAACATGTATCATTCTTATGGCACGATCATCTTAAAACAAAACCCGATTCAATACCTCGGAGATTTAGGCTTTCTTTGTGATTGTTTTTTTTGTTTTTTTTTATTGTTTTTTAATATTTATTTCTTTTTTTTTTATTTAAAATTGTATGCTAATTAAAGGGTGCCATACCCGTACCAGGTATGTAACAGACTCACTAATAGCTTAGCGAGGTGCTATTGTTGGAGGTGTGAAATTACATAAACAAGGGATCATTTCATACAACAGGTAAATCTCTCGTTTATGAAATTTCATACCTCGAACAAGAGCACCCCGCTGAGCTGAATATTAATGAGCCTCTTAGGCAAGCCGCACACCAAAAAAACATGAAACGAAAAACATGAAATATGAAACTTAAAACATGTTTCATGAAAATAAAACACTGCTGAACAAATCTCAAAGTCAATCAAACGAGTGTGATTCATGCTCATGACACATTTTTATTTTCGAAGAGTTTCATAAATGGCCGGATGTATATTTGTTTAGCAGTGTTTTATTTCCATGAAACGTAATTTACGTTTCATGTTTCTTTGATGTAAGGTCTTTGTGATGCCTTAGTTGCTACTACTGTACTCCATACTTACCATTAAGTTCTGATAACGACTTTTGACTACCTCCATATTCTTTTGGTAAAATTTCTTTTGGAATAAACTTGTGCAGATCTTCAATTGATTTATGAGTAAATATCTAAAATGCATTAAATTTTATTTTTGTATTAAACTTACAATAATTTTTCATAGATATATATCTATGCAAGCAGTAAACAATAGGTTAATGCCAGTAAAAAATAAAATTAAACGTAAAAAGTATTGGCATATCTCGCAACCAGGAAAAAAACTAAAATGGCATTTAAACCTTGTTGTTACATGAAAAATAACAATATTTTACAAAAAAAAAAGTTTTTACAACAAATATTAGGAGACTAGATAGTATGTTTTTTTTAATCGCCACTATTATAGCATGGTATAACTTAGACCCAAACCCAGACATCCAAAGTGAAAGTTATCCTCCAACACCAAATTGTTCTATATGGTCCACATAATGTTCAGAAAAAAGTCACACCATTTTGAGCGTCGGGTTTGGGGGGGGGGGAGGGAGAAATCGGTAAATTCGTAGTTTTTTAAGTTTTTCGTCAATATTTCTAAAACTATGCGGTATAGCATGAATAACCTTCTATACAAAAATGTTTAATATTAAATTTGAAATAAAAAAAGATCCTATGCATAATCCTTCTAAAATAAACGGTTCAAAAGTTACGGAGGTAGTATCATATAATTGGTCCAAAAAAAGACCTAACCCAGACATCCAAAGTAAAAGTTTTCCTTCAACACCAAATTGTTCTATAGGGTCCACATATTGTTCAGTAAAAAGTTACACCATTTTGAGCGTCCGGTTTGAAGGGGAGATGGGGGAAAAGTCGGTAAATTAGCAGTTTTTTTAAGTTTTTCGTCAATATTTCTAAAACTATGCTTTAGCAAAAACAATGTTGTATGCAAAAATGTTCTACGTGAAATTTAAAACAAAAAAGGTCCTATACATAATTGTTATAAAATCAACGGTTCCAGAGTTACGGAGGGTAAAAGTGGAGGTTTTCGATACTTTTTATATTTTTTGGGCAATTTATAGAAATTTTTTTTAACAGGATTGTGTTTTGTAAATAAAATTTGCTATTTCAGTGGCCGATAATATGTTAGTTATAAGCCCTTGAAGAAACGTCAACCTCACCACCCAAAATCATCATCAATTGCCCAGATAAATATAAAAAGTATCGAAAACTTCCAATTTTCACTCTCCGTAACTCTGAAACAGTTGATTTTATAACAATTATGTATAGAACCTTTTTTTTTTTAATTTTATGTAGAACATTTTTGTATAGACCATTGTTTACGCTAAAGCATAGTTTTAGAAATATTGACGAAAAACATAAAAAACTATCAATTTACCGACTTCTCCCCCATCTCCCCCATCTCCCCCCCCCCCCAAACCGGACGCTCAAAATGGTGTAACTTTTTACTGACCAATATGTGAACCGTATAGAATATAGAACAATTTGGTGTTGAAGGAAAACTTTTACTTTAGATGTCTGGGTTAGGCCTTTTTTGCACCAATTATACTATACTACCTCCCTAACTTTGGAACCGTTCATTTTAGAAGGATTATGCGTAGGAACTTTTTTATTGCAAATTTAATGTAGAACATATTGGTATAGAAGGTTTTTCATGCTAAACCGCATAATTTTAGAAATATTGACGAAAAACCTAAAAACTACGAATTTACCGATTTCTCCCCCCTCTCCCCCTCCCCCAAACCCGACGCTCAAAATGGTGTGACTTTTTTCTGAACATTATGTGCACCCTATAGAACAATTTGGTGTTGGAGGATAACTTTCACCTTGGATGTCTGGGATATGCCATTATTTGGATCAATTATATCATACTACTACTTATAATAATTGGGAAACGGAATCAGCTGCATTTGATACTGGCTGAGGTACATATTATTTTCATCAATAAAACACGCTATTTTTCATCAAAAATTATCACTTTTGTCAATAGTTATCAATTTCACCAAGCCTAGCATACTCGATCTTTATTTTTAATGAAATACCCTATATTATATTTTTATGTCTTTAAAAGCTCTTAACAACCTGATCTTAACAAACTACATTACGCAGTGGCGGCCGGTGGGGTAGTGCCATGGAGCCATGGCACTACCTTATTTTTATGCAGAAACATATCTTTTTTATCTTTAAACCGTGTTAATGCCCGTTCATTTGTTTGTGCGTATTTCTTTTCTCTTTATAAATTATATAAAATCTGGCAACTGTGTAGTGTAATACAACCCTCGCCACTCACAGCGGACGGGATGATCGTGCCAGAATCTTAGATGGCTCGCCTGAAAAGAGAAAGATTTTACGGGCATTCTATGTAAGTGACAGAGATAGAGCTATATTGCACTTTTAATATACGTTTAAATGAGACTATTAGTGCCTGGCTCGACAAGGAAGATCTAATATTTTTTACTATGATCATAGTAAATAGTGGATTGTAGATGCAAAAAGATTCTCGTACAGGGTAGTACATTATATTTTCGAGTTTCTTTACGCGCTCGCTCGCTCGTTTTTGTATTTATAATTATTACATTTTTAATTATTAAACTTTTTATTATAAATTATTATATTTTTAAAGAACTTAAAAAAATTTTAATTTGTAATCAAACCTCAGTTAAATCCAGCTTATCGTTATAGTCTAATTAAACACAATGAACAAGAAGTGGATAAGAATCGATATGTTTTGAATCGAATTAAAAATTTTATCTATAGAATAGAATAGAAATATGCTTTATTGTCATGAAAAATTTAACAATTTTATAGACAAAGCTTACAAGAATCATAAATAAGAACAATAACAAATAAAATTTACTAAAATGATATAAATCGTCTATGTAAATAAAAATAATGAAGAGAAACACAAAAACAGTAAAAATCTATTGCAAAATTTTAAAAAAAAATTGCAAATTGCATAATCTACCTTAAGAAATTTAATAAGTTAACTTAAGCTGCTGCACATGACACAAATATAGATTAAGATTATACTTATAAATAAGAATACTGTACTTTCTCAGTTATTGGTTAAGAAACTCTGCTGTTAAATAATAGTCTTTCAGATAAATAGGCTTTAGTCATTTTACGGAACTTGGGGAAAGATGTTGGAGATTTAAGTTGTAGAGGGAGATGGTTGTAAAGCTTTTTTGCAGAATATAATATAAATTTCTTTACTAACTCACTGGAAGGGATCGGTAAATAGATGCCAAAGGTACAATTTCTGGTGGAATAGTCATGTCTATTTCTTGCTGGAAAGACATGTAGATGTTTACGAATTAAGCAAACAGTTTCTAAAATATGTAAAGAAGGTAGTGTTAGAATCCTGTGATCTTTTAAGTAGCTTCTGCAATGTGTTGTTCTTCTGAGGCCAAACAGATATCGTATTGCTCTTTTTTGTAATTTAAAAATACCATCAGATTGGGCAGCCGTACCAGAACCTCAAAAAGGGAGACCATATCGAAGATGTGACTCGAACAAAGAAAAATATGTTATTTTGGAAGAGGCTAAATTCATTTCCTTCGAAACAGATCTTATTGCAAAGCAAGCTGAGGATAGTTTCTTGCTTAACACATCAATATGAAGGGACCATTTCAGATTGCTCTCTAAAAAAATACCAAGACACTTTACAGAATCAACGATACTGATCTCGCTGTTATGAAGAGGTAAGGGTTGAAGAGCTCCTTTATAGGACAATGCTACTGTTTTATTTACGTTAAAAGAGAGTAAATTTGAATCGGACCAAGATTTTATTGTAAGTAGATCAGAAGTTATAGTAGCATGAAGAGTTGCGATATTTGAGTTGCTCCAAGTGATACTGGTATCATCAGCAAAAAGAAAAACTTTTCCATCGATTTTTAAGCTAGTGATGTCATTAATAAAGATAAGGAAAAGGGAAAAGTAGAGGACCCAATAGTGAACCTTGTGGTACCCCACATTTAACATTTTGAGACTAGAGTCTCTATCATTTGCTCTAACCAGTTGTTTCCTATTATCCAAGTAAGATTGAAACCAGTTCGAAGAAATAACTCGAATTCCGTAGAAATCTAGTTTTTTTTATCAAAATGTCGTGATTCACACAATCAAAAGCTTTGGCATAATCACAAAAAACAGTGGCAGTGTACAGATTATTGTTTAATGCTTGATAAACCTCATGTAGTACAGAAAACATGGCATATGTGGTACATTTATTATTTAAAAAGCCGAACTGATTTTGTGATAAAATATTGCTATCAACGGGAAGTGAAGTGAAAACTCGTCGTTTATACTCCGTTTAGGCTTAAGCCTCTTCAGGGTGAAGGATCCTCCTTTTCAGGAGTGTGGGAGATTGCGTCGATGGTATGTGGAGAAGCAGAATTGCTAGTGGATTGGGTTAAGAAGGTGGTTTTAGCGCACAAGCTGTAGAAGCGAAAGATAGAAATTGCCATGCTCAGCAAGCGACCAGTCAGTGAGGGGGTTCCAAATCTGTCACCTTAGAGGAACGGCTCTTAGATCAGCGTGTGGGGATGCAGTTGTTTATCTGCGATACATTAAGGGAGTTTGTTCAAGTATTTCTTAGTACTCATCGGGAAGTTCGTTTCTGGCCAATTGTAGAAGATTGGCCGGAGGGAATGGAACTTTGTTTTTGGGAGTCCCGGTGAGTATATGCCCTCACCGATTGCAAGGGGTAATTAGGACATTTTTAGCCCTTTGGTTGTTACCATTAATCGTTCGTATGACATATTTGTTGCTGAGAGAACGGATTCTCTCATTTATGGGGGGTAGTTTAGCGAGTGGATGTACCAATACCGACGGATATCTCCAGTGTTTCCTGAGGCACTTTCTGAGAATTCTACGCTCGCATCCGAGGATTATTAGTATATACTTGATTTAGCGAAGCATAAAGGAGCGCTCTGTAGTCGATAATGGGCCTTATGAAGGTTTTATAGGTGTGCAGGAGAGTCTTGCTAGATGTGCCTCCAAACGTTCCAGATAACGCCCCAAGGAGTTTAGCTCTGTTTCTTACGTTTTAGCTATCAACGGGAAAAGACATAAGTCGGGCTTTTATGAGTCTCTCAATAATTTTGGAGAGTACCGGTAGTAATGCAATAGGTCTATAATTGCAGGCATTTGCTTTTTCACCACCCTTATAAAGAGGAATAATGATGGCCGTCTTTAGGCACTCTGGAAATTTACCTTTCTCAAAAGAATCATTAATTAGAGAGATGAGGACTCCCAACACACTGTTTGGGAGATTTGAGAAAATTTTTATGGATAATTCATCGGTAATACAGGAAGATTTGCTTTTGATACTATTGATTGTCTGAATCAGTTCAGATTTATCAACCGGTCTTATAAATAATGAATCCGAGACCTTTTCTGAATTAGGGTGATAGGAAATGGGATCTTGTTGTGACACAATAGTTGATGTTATATTTTTACTTACATTAACAAAGTATTCATTTAGATTGTCTGGGTCTGAAGGGGAAAATATTTGAGCTGTGTGAGTTTTATTACGAAGATCGTTTATTATGGACCAAGTTTCTTTTGCAACACTTTTAGAGCTTCTCAGACGATTTTGATAGTACAATTTTTTAGCTGATTTTATAAGATTTTATATGGTTTTGTGGAGCTTTGGAGTTTTTGAGAAATCACGACGAAAGGGAAAATTCAGAAAATAGAGGCATCTTTAGGGAACTGTTCAATGTTAGCCGAACTAAACAACGACTTAGGTTCATATTCAGAGTTCCAAATCTTTTAAAAGTATGTACCTCAAAACAACACAAAATGAACTCCTTCAGTGCATGTTAGATGTTTATCACGAGGAAATAAGGAAATAAGGAATTGAAAATTATCTTTGTGTTGCAGTGATTGCCGATGAAACGACAGACGTCGCGTCGCTGGTGAATTTAAGTTAGTTACAGTTTTCCGATATTTGTGTAAAGGGCGACAAGTTGAGAGATTTTGGAGATTTTACTTGCTGAACGGACATTATGTCAAATCAATCACTGAATGCATTTTAAATGTTTAAATTTCTTGACACCCCAGAAATGGTATAATATATACCTACATAATGTAAAAGTATCCGTGCCTATTTTTTTTTAATTTCTATTTTATACCTTTTTTGACAATATCGTGAACCCGTCACTAAAAATTACTGATACTACTGATAAAATCACTGATATTACGTAGAATTTAGTATGAATGTACAAGGTGAAATTTTGAAATTATTTATGAATTCCGTCAAGATATAAAATACAAACCCAACATATTGATACTTGGTTTAGAAAATTGATGTAGTTATTTAGATAATTTAAAAAATAATACCCTTATTTATTTGTGCTTACTGACAACTTATTGATTTATTTTAAGAAATTTATTAACAAATTTTGCTTAGAATTTGCCCCTATATCGATTTCTGGGATTACTTTTAATAAAATAATTTTCATTCTATCTATTCAGTATCCTCTAACCACTTACCAATTTTCATGAAAATCGATGGAGGTTCACCGAAATCAGAGGTAATAGCTCATATCAACGTTCAGTGACTGCACATACATACATGCACTAAATATTTAATAATATCTGCTGAGCTGCAGGTGAACTATGAGCGCAAATTATTTCAAGACTATGCTCTATAGCAGGGGTGGCCAAATTGTGGCTCGCGAGCCACATGTGGCTCTTTGAAGGGTTATTGGTGGCTCTCGATAAATGTACCTGAATTACTTTTAATTTTTCTATTTCAAAATGTCTTAAATTACTAACAATAAACATAAAAGACTGCATAGTTACAAGAAGACCCCTTCACTGTTGCTATTCAATTTGGCTTTAGAATATGTAATAAGTAAAATATCATCTGAGCTAACACTGCTGACAGGGGAACCAAAACTGTTGTTGGCCTTTGCGCATGATCTAGGTGCAGTCGCTCATTCTACAAGAGACGTGAGAGAGATGTTTCCACAACTCGAGGAAGAAACAGGCAGTCTTGAGTCTGGACCTTTAAATAAATGAAAAAAAGACGAAATACATGCTAGTAATTAAAAATCCAAGGCCAAGAGTTAGGCAGAACATATACATAACTATTAATGACCACAACTTAGAAGTAGTAAAAGAGTTTAAATATCTATAGCGGCGATAATCACAGATGACAACCACATATAAAAAAAGGTCTCAGCAAGGATAGCTGCGTGCAATAGAGCTTTATAATTCCTATCATCATTATTAAGATTTAAGCTGCTAAAAAGACAATCTAAATTAAGACTGTACGTGCCAATTATTCGACCAATTGTTACACATGGAAGTGTAACATGGACTCTACATCAGCGGGAAATAAATAAGCTGCTGGTATTTGAAAGGAAAGTTCTCAGAATGATATTTGTCCGTCAAAGAGATGAATTGACAGGAGAGTAGAGAAGGCGCCGCACAGCTAAATTGGTGACTGTATATGTTACTGAAAGTGAAAATATCCTCAGACATATAAAAGCTAAGATAAAATGGGCCGGTCATGTGGTAATATCAGAGGAAGACTAAGGCCAGTGCTTTTTGAGAAATGGTAGAAGAACAGGTTACCGTCCCGGAAAAAGATGGAAGGATGAGAATAATCTAAGTATCCTGAATTAGTCAAGGCTGCTTGTAGAATTATTTGCATATTTGAAACAATGATGTGAATAATTGTTTAATTGCGGCTCGCGAAAAATTTCAAATTTTGAAAAATGGCTCGGACTATCAAGGAGCTTGGCCACCCCTGCTCTATAGTCTGAAAATCGATGAGTCTATACATCATCTACTTTTTTCTTACACTACTGGAGTGTGATGTGTCTATTTACATAATACGTTAAGAAAAAATAATGGCAAAGTTCAAATAAGAAAGACACTTTCTGAATTCGCATTCTACACCTTCATTTAATGGTAAAATTTTGTTACCTATAGATAGGTTACGGAACAATTGTTGCATCAACAAATTTTAAGCTCCAGCTTAGCCTAGCTCAGCTTATATAGACGAGCGGCAGCAACCCCTAAAACGACGTTATACCGATCACGAAAATCAACTTTCAGGTGAATTACCAATTGTGGTCATTCTTTATGTTTTCGAGGTCGCTGAATCCGAATATGAAGTTTATTTTTATCTAGAATTGGTGGAATACGTTCAAAAATTAAATTTTATGCAAAAATGCGAAATAGTTATTTATGAAACAGTTCGTGAAGTATGCTTTTTGCGAACGCACGTGATGTTTAGAGCACGAGCGACAGCGGAGAGAGTGCTATGCATCGCGTAAGTTCGCAAAAAGTACTTCACGCACAGTTTCATACAATATTTTATCTACTCTACCATAAACAAATAAAAAAACTGTAACTCTTCGTCACTGGAATTCATTTCTATTCTACAATTTTTAGAACTTTGACATTTAAAAATTCTAACTTCTTTCAAACCACAAAACTGTCAAAACTTTTGTTGTAATTTATTGCTCACATGTCATCACCATGACAACGCAAAAGTTAAGGATACTTGATTATACGAAAGTGTGCCAAAAAAACAGTGCGAAAAAGTAAATCCCATTTAAAATACATTGTTACTTCACGTACACTTTAAATCCTTCACGCACTGGTATCTATAATGACAGTTTTCACAAACTAAAAACTTATAGGTACATAATATGAGATAGAGTAGATAAAATCAATTTAGATAATTTTTTAACTTTAAATCGCTGTATCTTTGGCCACTGTAAATATTTCCTGTTGAAAGTTTTACAGTGTTCTAATTTACATGTTTGAAGTATTTAGATGACAATGAGATTTGTCTGAAATGTTTAAACAAATTAAAGGAGGAGTTGTTAATTTTTAAACATTTTGTCGTCAGATTGCGTTAATTTCGTGTGTACTTAAAATAGTTTCGTGACAAACTTTTTAGTTTATAATTTTAAGCAACGCAGCATTAAAATATGAGCTAAAGAAGTTTTCTGAAAAAATTCAAGTAAAAATATGCCGTAGGAAAAAAGTTATATGATTTTAGAGACCAGCATCGGCCGCGCGCTTGTTGCTCGCATAGAGTCCAACACAGTCGGCAATGCGGCAAATCGAAACACAATGCTCTTATATATTAGGAATGTTATGCTGTTTTTAAAACTTTTTTCTTGAGACATTTTTAAAAAATATACGCATCCTAAATGACGGTGTATGAATGAATATACAGGGTGTAACAAAAATACAGGTCATAAATTAAACCACATATTCTGGGACCACAAATAGTTCGAATGAACCTAACTTACCTTAGTACAAATATGCACACAAAAGAAGTTACAGCCCTTTGAAGTTACAAAATGAAAATCGATTTTTTTTAATATATCGAAAACCACTAGAGATTTTTTGTTGAAAATGGATATGTGGCATTCTTATGAAAAGAACATGTTAAAGAAAAATTATAGTGAAATTTGAGCACCCCATAAAAATTTTATGGGGGTTTTGTTCCCTTAAACCTCCCCAAACTTTTGTGTCCGTTCCAAATAAATTATTATTGTGGTGCCATTAGTTAAATTCAATATTTTTAAAACTTTTTTGCCCTTAGTCTTTTTTCGATAAGGCAGTTTTTATCGAGTTGCGGCTTCTTTTTTAATATGTTTACATAAAAATTTTATGAGGGTTTTGTTCCTTTAAACCCCCCAAATGTTTGTGTACGTTCCAATTAAACTATTACTGCGGTACCATTAGTTAAACACAGTGTGTAAAACTTTTTTGCCTCTTTGTATTTTTTTGTTAAAGCATCTTTTATCGAGATGTGGCTTCTTTTTTAATATGGTTCAAAATATACTTAAAAATGTAAATCATAAATAAATTTTCATATTATTACCAAGTCTCCATAATCGTACTTTACCATATACAAATATGTTGTGGATTTGACAAATATTCAAATATCTCGATAAAAACTGACTTTTGGAAAAAGTACTAAGAGACAAAAAAGTTTTTAAAAACTTGTGTTTAACTAATGGCGCTACAATAATAATTAAATTGGAACGTACACAAAAGTTTGGGGGGGTTTAAAAGAACCAAACCCCCATAAAATTTTTATGGGGTGTCCAAATTTCATTATCATTTTTTCTTAAAATACTACTGCCATAAGAATACCACATGTCCATTTTCAATAAAAAATCTCTAATAGTTTTCGATATATTGGAAAAAATCGATTTTCATTTTGTAACTTCAAAGGGCTGTAACTTTTTTTCCGTGCACATTTGTACTAAGGTAAGTTAGGTTCAATCGAAATATTTTTGGTCCGAGAATATGCGATTAAATTTATGACCTGTATTTTTGTTACACCCTGTATAATAATATAATTATTAAATTAAATGTGTAATTACCAAAAAATTGTCCATATAAAAGTTTTATTTTTCAACTTCTACATCGTTTGTTACTTCTACATCTTGTGATTCAAGTTTGTTATGGCACGAATTATTACAATTACAGATATCACATTTTAACTTAAATTCTAGCAAGGACAGACATCATGTTCACACATATTTTTTCCTTGCACGAACAAAAATATTTCTGCAGCAGTTTCATTGCTGTACATCCATCGTAGTAGTCAGAAGAGATAATTGCATCATTGATAAACCATGCACATTCATTTAAATCTTTACTAAGTATATTGGAATGTGTAGCTTGATTCCATTCATTAATTTGGCAAAGAGCACTTAAAATATGTTTTTTAAAGCTGGTTTTGAAGGAGGCAGACTGGCCGTCCGATCCTGCGAAAATACCAGACGCTATCGACATCTTCATCGTAAAAGGTATTAACACAATCTACATAAAAATTAAAAGCAGCTATGATCTTTCATCAGATCATTCTCCTATAATATTGACGTTACATGCCAAAGTAATAAGAAAATGCCAAGAATCTCAATTATGCAACCTAAAAACCAACTGGGAGCTATTCCGACAAAAACTTGATGAGAACATTGAACTAAACGTTCCACTCAAGACACCATAGAACATTGATGAAGCCGTCGCAAATCTAACAAAAGGAATTCAAACAGCAGCCTGGCACGCGACTCCCAATGTTGCCGATAATAAATCCAAAGGTGATAATCCAATTATTGTAAAAGAAAAAATCCTAATGAAACCAAGACTTCGTAAAAAGTGGCAAAACCATAGAACTGAAATCAATAAAACGAATTATAACAGAGCAGCATCTGAATTAAAAAGACTGCTACACACAATAAGCAATCAGAACGTACAAGAGTACCTCGAAAAACTAACACCTACGGCAGCAACAGATTATTCTCTATGGCGTGCTACACGGAAAATGAAAAGACCAATACAACAAATACCTCCGCTTAGGGACTCTGCGGGAACATGGGCCAGAAGTAATAATGAAATTGCAAAGGCCTTTGCTGAACACCTAAGCAACGTCTTTAAACTTTACAACATGGACCAAAACGACGAAGACAATAATGAAATCTTAAATTTTCTTGATATACGTTTTCAAATGGATCTCCCAATCAAAAAATTTAAACCTAAAGTCATCATAAATAAATCAATCCAAAAAATGTTCCTGGATATGACCTCGTCACCGGAAAAATCCTGCAAAACGTAACTTAGAAAACAATCATGTCAATAATACATATATTTAATGCAATATTTATGTATGCACATTTTCCCAATCAGTGGAAAGTAGCAGAGATCATAATGTTACAAAAAACAGGAAAAAAGCCCAAAGAACTGAACTATTATAGACCCATTAGCCTCTTACCTATATTATCTAAGCTATTTGAAAAAATGTTTCTACGTCGATTAGAACCAATAATAGAAGAAACAACATTAATTCCAAAACACCAATTTGGTTTTCGTAGCAAACATGGAACAAGAGAACAAACACATCGTATAGTCAAACAAATCAGCAACGATTTAGAAAACAAGAGGTACTGTAGTGCAGCTTTTCTAGATATCAGCAAATCATTCGACAAAATGTGGCACAGAGGACTCTTCCATAAGCTGAAGAAAAATCTTCCCTATCAATATTATTTAATTATAAAATCGTACCTGACAGATCGCTTTTCATTAGTAAAACAAAAAGATTCTCGCTCAGAACTATTTAAAATAAAATCCGGTGTCCCACAAGGTAGTGTACTCGGTCCCTTACTATACCTGTTATTTACTGCTGACCTCATTCAGTCGCAACATTCGCAGATGACACAGGTATTATCGCATCTCACACAGACCCCCAAAGAGCTTCACATAACTTAAAAGCCCACTTAAATAAAATAGAAAAATGGTTAAAAAATGGAAACTAAAAGTTAATGAAAAAAAATCGACCCCATGACATTTACCATGCGAAGAGAGAGCTGTCCACCAGTGTACATAAACAACAAACAATTAAAACAAGTAGATACAACCAAATACCAGGGCATACATCTAGATAAAAGACTAACATGGAGAAAACACATGTTCATTAAAAGAAAACAACTTGGACTTAAACTTCAACAAATGACTGGATTCTGGGCAGACATTCAAGACTGTCAATTGAAAATAAATTGGTGGTATACAAAGCCATACTTAAACCCATATGGACCTCTGGCATACAGCTATGGGGCTCAACCAGCAACTTGGAAGACAAAAAAAAATAATTCAATTGTGATTAATGTTAACAGTACATTATCTTTGTTGTATAAGCGCCGATTTCTCAGTTATGAATGCAGTTAACAGGTTGTAATTTGCAAATAAACCCACGAGTACAGAAACTTGTTCAAATCTGAATTCCCATGAACCAAAATTCACCTTTTCCCATTTCAAAATTCCCATGAACAACAATTCTATTTAATTTGTCTTTATTTACATTAAATATTTTATACATATTAATGCAATTATTTTTTATTAAAAACATAAAATACAAAATAAATAGAAAATTTTACAGAATTCATACTTATATAATGAAATATATTTATAGATATTTTAAACATAGCAGAGAGTTTTATGAGATAAAAAATATTACAAAAATTTATAATTGAAGCGCTCAGAGCAACAGTGGCCTAACCCACATCCTATAATTTTACCAAAAGGCTTTAATTACATTAAAGTTATCCCTTATTTAAATATTTTCAGATGCAGAGTAGATCAACCAATAGTTGCTTGAGCCAATCTGCATCTGAAAATACTTAACTAATGCATAACTTTAATGTAGTAAAAGCGTTTTGGTAAAATTGTGTGATGTGGGTTATACCACTGTTGATCTGAGCGCCTCAATTATGAATAATGTTAATTTATCTTCATTTGCGATTATAAATATAATTGTTGTAAAAACACGTTTAAAGTCCATATAGACCGGGAGATATTAACAGAACTTCAACCACGACTTTCTGAGTCCTGCCCTTTGCAATACTGGAAGGTTAGAAAAGGTACTTACTATTTATGGAAAAATCCACGGGTTTCCTGTGACATTTTCCTGTGGAAATTAGATTTTCCATGAGGAATAAAATTGGGATTTGCGATGAATTTCTGAGTCCTGCCATATCCATAGAATGACAGGATAATTTTATGAAGAATTTTTTTTGGGCAGGAGGGTTGCAAAAGGACTAAGGGAGTATATAGATTCCTGTCAACTTAATAAATTAAACATAATTATTTGAACATGTTCGAAAAAAATGTTGGCATGACGTCTCTTAATGTTTAACTGCACTTGTCCCTTGGAAAATTCTGTGGAAAATTTTCACGCTGGTTCCGTGATTCTCTGTCTCACAAAATAAATTTTATTATTCAAAATAAATCTTATATAAAATTTAAGTAGACATTATTTAAAATGGCAGGATGTTTAGTTACAGCTTTTTTACTATACGTAGTTAAAAAATGTGTAAGAAAATTCGTGGAAAGTTACACGATCTTCTGAGTCATGCCATTCTGCACATATCTCAAGAATGTTAATATAAAGCTATTTACAAAGAGGCAGGATGGTTGTGTAGATATTTCTTATATAAAAATAAAATTTTAAATTTGTAAAATTATTGCAGGTTGTTATACAAACATATTCATATCACCACAATTTTCTGAATCATGTCATGCCAAATATGCTTAAAAATCACTAATCTAAAACCGTTTACAACGTGGCAGGATAACGGCAAAGATATTTAATACATAAAAATTAATTTTTATATCGTTAAAACAATCGTACGGTAATAAATATTATTTTTCTGAGTAATGTCTCGAATTTTTACAAACCTTTCAAATTTAATACCAAACTGTAACATCTTTATTTTAAGCGATTAGATCATATTTGTGTCTAAGTAAACGTAATAAAAGTAATAGGAAGAAAATCAATAATTTTACAATTATTTGGTTAGAGTAGACATTGCACCTATTATACAGGGTGGCCAGAAACTCTTCTAATAAACGAAGCCCGGAGATTCCTCAGATAATTTTAAGAAAATTTAACCTTTAACTACACGCGCTGACGTATTTTGTACGCCAGATATAAGAATTCTACTGCAAAAATGTTTAAAAATTTAATGTTTGACCTTGTATATCTCTCTAACCTATCACTGGAATGTGCTTTACAATTTGGTCTTAGTTTCGTTATAATCGGCGTTCTGGGAAGATCGTAATTTACAGTTTATTATTTGTTGTTTCCGGTGGTGGACAATGTACGCCACGATTATATTAATATAAGTCGTAATATAAGTACATATTTCAATTGTTTTTTAGTCATTATGGCACAAAATATATTTTTCTTTATAAACAATACTTTTCTCCTGTAAAAAATCACATTTCAAAAAATGTTTTATTAGTAATTTTATTTATCATGGAATCCAGTTATTCCATGATTCCAGTTATAAATCCCAATTGGCTTACTGAGAAGGAACTCCAAGTATTCACTGATGCCGTATAAGGTCAAACAACTAAGTGTATTTTTTCAAAAAAAAAAAATAAACAAATCCGCTGTTTTTAAGTGTATTTTCTTATGGCGTATTCACGCCACGCGTGTAGTTATGTTATAATTTGATGCGCGGGTAGTTAAAGGTTAACTCAATTCACCTATTCCGAAAATGCTTCCTAAGGAAGCTAGAGCTCTTTAAGAATGGCGTATTGTAACTAGTTTTTTTTTTTAAATAGCTCCAGAACACTTCTATTTAGAAAAACGAAAACTGGTACACCTATTTATCTTCCATAGATAAATCGATTCCATCAATTTTCAATTTTTAGTACCGGTCATAGGCGTACGTTTGGGGTAGGGAAACTGATATTTTATCGCATAACTTTTCTGTGTTTAACTTTTAAGCATTTTTGACAGTGGATTGTTAAACTATGGTGTATTCTTGTATTGAAAGGTAAAAAATTTTCGGTTTTTGAATTTGAAAAAATAAAAATAAAAAACATGAAGAGAAGTATCCATAAAAATAAAAAAAAAATATATAGAAAAACGAAAACTGGTACGTTTATTTCTCTTCCAGAGATGAATCGATTTTATCAATTGTAAATTTCTAGTATCGGTCATAGGCGTCCGTCTTGGGTAGATCAGCGAAATCTCATAACTTGCTTTAATCTTGAAGCATTTTTGACAGTAGAGTATTAACTTATGAGGTATTCTAGTACTAAAAGTTACTCTTGCTTTAAGTCGGTAAATACACCGATTTTTTTATTTTTTTTATTTTTCTTATATTCAAAACACGAAAAATTTTCAAATTGATTTTTCTAGAAACCGGTGTATCCTACCGACTTAAAGCAAGAGTAGCTTTTAGTACTAGAATACATACCTTACAGTTTAATAATATAGTGTCAAAAATGCTTAAAAGTTAAAGACAAAAAAGTAATGCGATAAAATAACCGTTGCCTTACCCAAAACGGACTCCTATGACCGGTACTAGAGATTTGCAATTGATGGAATCGATTTATCTTTGGAAGATAAAAAGGCGGACCAGTTTTTGTCTATTGAAATGGAAGCGTTCTGGAGATATAAAAAAACTAATTATAAGGCTCCATCTTTAAAGAGCTCTAGCCCCTTTAGGAAACATTGGGTTAGGCGAATTGTGTTAAAATGTCTTAAAATGATCTTGGAAAGCTTAAAAGTATATACAGGGTGCTCCATTAAAAAAAAAACATAAGTTTGTGTCACCCTGTCAATACGGGTATCCCTGTACATTAGAAAATATTTTTAAATCATGATCTTATCTTTGCCCCACGTTTTACCTAAATAACTTTTTTTCGTATCTCTTAAGACAAACGAGTAATTGGACTTTGTCACACTAACGCCCCAAACTGTATAAGCCCCATCCTACGAAATAACTATTAAACCATCCTGCCTCTTTGTAAATAGACTTCCATTAAGATTCTTGAAACATATGCAAAATGGCATGACTCAGAACATCGTGGAATTTTTCAGGAATTTTCTTACAAATCTATGACTCCTGCCGTCTTACAAGAACCGGTTAACCTTCCTGCCGAGTACTGAAAAAGTATTGATTGCATTTGAGTATTATAACTTTTTAAAGGAAAGACTCAGAAAATCACGGATTCAGGGTGAAAATTTTCCGCAGAATTTTCCAAGGGACAAGTATACTTAAACAGTAGGAGACGTCATGCCAACATTTTTTTTAATCATTTTGAAATAAATATGTTTAATTTATTTAGTTGGCAGGACCCAGAAAATCATGAAAATTTCATTATTTTCCTTACATATTTGTATACACATAATATACTCCGTTAGCCCTTTTGCAACCCTCCTGCCCAAAAAGTTTTCTTCATAAAATCCATAGTATCCTGTCATTCTACGGATATGTCAGGACTCAGAAATTCATCGCAAAACCCTATTTTCAGTTTTTGGGAAAATCTAATTTTTACAGGAAAATGTCACAGGAAATTTGTGGATATTTCCACAAATTGTAAGCACCTACCTCGTCTACCCTTCCACTATCGCAAAAGGCAGGACTCAGAAAATCGTGGCTGAACTTCTGTATAATATCTCTTAGTCTAACACTGTAAGTATTGAAAATAACAAAAAATTCGTTTATATAGAGCATTGAGTTTCGATTTAATGCGTTACCGTGTGCGTTGCACGCAGTCGATGCCGATCTCTAAAGTCACGTAACTTTTTCCCTATTGCATATTTTAACTTGAAATTTTCCAGAAAACTGTTTCATGACTTATATTTTAAAGCTGTGTTGGTTAAATATAAACTAAAAATTTTGTCACTAAACTTTTTTAAGCAAACATGAAACTAACGAAATCTGACGAAAAAATGTTTAAAAATTTTGCATAAAATTTGATTTTTGAACATGTTCCACTAACTCTAGATAAAAATAAACTTTATATTCGGAGTCAGCGACCGCGAAACATAAAGAATGATAAAAATTTGCCATTCACCTATCATGCTCGCTTTTTCGATTTCTAAGTCTCAAATTCTGAACTGATAAGTTTAAGATAAAATCCACGTGGAAATCCTTTGTGGCAAACTAAAAATTGATCTAAGACTTAATGGTGCAACGCGTATGTTTCGTAAGCGGAGCTTAAGGCACGTCTTAAGCCTAAGATCTGTTGGTGCAACCAGGCATTAGAGGCCTTATCTTATAACTAAAATGTGTACTTACTTTTTCGCTTAAAGTGTTTTTAAACACTGCTTTACAAATTTGAACCACCTTTTCCGCATATGTAGATACATTTATACAGTGAATCTCTTTAAGATGTAAATTCCAAACTTTCTGAAACATACTACCTAACATTAGTTATTATGAAACTGCGAAAACGTTATAAAACCTGCAAAGTGTATATTACATGGCTTTCAATAGTAAATGTACAATTAAGCAAATAGACCAGGGCGGATCTGTGAAAAAACGACTACATTTGGATGTAAGAGCCATCCGCATCCTTTTGCTCGCAAAAACAAAGACGTGTCACTTGTGGAGTGCCAACAGAAGTGATTAGTTCTTATAGATTTAATTATATTCAATTCGATCCAATTCCATTTATTTTATTACATTTTATGTCATTATTACATTATAAAACCTGCAAAGTGTATATTACATGGCTTTCAATAGTAAATGTACAATTAAGCAAATAGACCAGGGCGGATCTGTGAAAAAATGACTACATTTGGATGTAAGAGGCATCAGCATCCTTTTGTTCGCAAAAACAAAGACGTGTCACTTGTGGAGTGCCAACAGAAGTGATTAGTTCTTATAGATTTAATTATATTCAATTCGATCCAATTCGATTTATTTTATTACATTTTATGTCATTTTATTTATTTTGATTTAGGTAATTTTATTTAATTGTACTTAATTTTATTTATTTTATTTAGTTTTGTTTAATTTTATTTACCTTTTTTAGTCTTATTGAATTTTATTAATTTTAATTAATTTTAATTTAATTTAGTTTTATTAAGTCAACACCTACCTATAAGTTTGAAACCACCCCGAATCTTTGGTAAAAACTTAACAGATCAACTCTTTTAAGGTTAAAACTATCCCGAAGCCAGTCAAGGATTGAAAATTTGGAATCTATAAGTTTTAGTATAAAAACATATGCCGCACCATATTTTTTGAAGAAACTGAACAAATCAACCTCTGTAGGCTTAAAACCACCTCGAACCCATCAACATTAAATTGGGATGCACACTTAGTTTTCCCATTGAAACATAAGTCGCGCTATATCTTTTGGATATAGTAAAACCCCTCTAAGGGGTTGATATCTTTTTATTATTAACCCTTAACGCCCAAGGGTGGGTAAAAAATGTCCACCTAATGCGTATTCCCTTGTAACATGTTTATTACGTGTTTAAATTTTTTTTTTAAATTATTTATTGTTAAAAAGACAGCCCATTATCGAATGTTAATTTGGTTCTACCAATATTTTTGAAAATAAAAGCAGCACCTTGAGTTAAATATGGATGGGCATAAAAAGTACACCCTTGGCAAAACTTGTTACTAAAGGTTTCTATATAATTTCTCGTTGGTAGGAAGATAATCCATATAATTATCGATGTATAATTACATAATCTACATAATTATCCGCAAATGAGGAGGCTGAAAGAAAAAATATGGAGAAAATCGACAAATCTGAATTACTGGTATGTTAATTTTGATGTATATTGTAATTTTGTTGTAAGGTTTGTAAATTGTTTATATTAATATTTTAGAAGATGCTGTATTTATTAAGCATAAGATTCTTAAGTTTAATCCATTTTCAACAACTCTCAATAAAAATATATTAGCTATTTTCGAGGTGGACATTTTTTACCCACCCTTGGGCGTACATGGAACCTAAAAAAGGTTGGGCGTTTAAGGGTTAAATATTATATTGTGAATCTATTTTACCATAAAAAAATATGAAGCATAATATTTTTTCAAAAAACTGAATAAAGCGACCCCTGTAGGGTTAAAAACCAGTCCAAAGCCAGCCATAAATAGGAAATTTGGAAGCTGCATTTAGTTTTATTATAAACATGTGCCGTACTTTTTGAAAAATTTTAACTAATCACCCCTATAAGGCTGAAACCTACCCAAACCCAATCAGTATTTCAATCGGGATCTGTATTTAGTTTACTAAAAAAGTTAAAATAAGTGCATAGTCTCGAGTGGCGATTTTTCGAGTGACGCCAAATAGGATTTTAGACTGTCCAAAACACCACACCGGGCATAAGAAGTCATCATCATCAGTGGCGTTACAGCTCATTATGAGCCAAAGCCTTCTTCAGAACAATCCTCCATTCGCCCCTGTCTCTGGTAACTCATCTCCATGCTCTAATTCCAATAGATTTCAAAACATTTTCTAGGTTGTTTTGGTACCTAAGTCTCGGTCTTCCTTTTGCTCGTAGTCCTATCGGCCCTCTTCGGTCAAAAACTTTTCTGACTATGGCACAGGGCCCCCGTAAGAACTACTGGCGCCTGTGTGCAAAGAAGGATTTTGGCGCCCCTTAAGGCATTTTGACAATGTTTTTTTATATATTTTTTTAAGGTAGGTAGGTAGGTGCATGAAATAAAGCAAAATAGGAACAAATAACACCATTGCAATACCATAGCAAACCTTAATTGAATAAAGTTTAAGGGGCTTTTCTTCTTCTTCATGTGTCTTGTCCATTGCGAACGTTGGTTATCATCATAGCAATTTTAATTTTGTTTGCGGCGTTTCTGAATAACTCGATCGATGTTAGTCCAAACCATTGACGTAAGTTTTGAAGCCATGAGTGTCATCTTCTTCCGGGTCCGTATTTGCTTTCTATTTTACCCTGTATTATCAGTTGGAGTATATGATATTTATCATGTCTCATAATATGACCGAGGTATTCAAGTTTCCGTTTCTTAATTGTGAAAGAGATTTCTTTTTGTTTTCCCATTGGGAGCAATACCTCTACGTTGGTGGTGTGAGTCGTCCAGGATATTTTGAGGATACGTCAATACACCCACATTTCGAATGCTTCCAGTTTCCTCATTAATAATTCCGTTAGTGTCCATGCCTCTGCGCCATACAGCAAGACTGACAAAAAAATAGCATTTTAGAAGCCGTATTTTTAGTGGAAGAGATATGTCGGAATGGCTAAATATATTTCACATGTTGTTAAATATTGCTCCGGCCTTTTCAATTCTAGATCGTATTTCGGTTGTTTGATCCCATTTAGAGTTGACGACTGTTCCAAGGTATAGGTAGGTATATACGAGTCAACGTGTTCAATTAATTAGTTTTTTATTTTCAATCGTCTGGCAGGTTTTTGAGGTTTGCTGACCTGCATCCATTTTGTTTTATTTATGTTGAGGTTAAGTTCTCTTTCTTCACTCGCTCTTTGTACTTTGTACATAAGATATTGAAGTTCATCGATACTACTGGCAAGTACGACTGTATCGTCCGCATATCGGATGTTATTTGTCAGTTCTCCATTGATTTTTATGCCTTCGTTTGCTGCATCCAGTACTTTTTTAAAAATTTGTTCGGAATAAATCTTAAAAAGGAGAGGGGAGGGAACACATCCCTGTCGCACACCTTTTCTGATATCAATGCTCTCTATGGACGCATTGCCGACTTTTACCCTGGCTGTCTGATTCCAGTAGAGACTTGTCACAATTCGGATGTCCTTATCATCAATTCCTATGTTTTGCAGAATTTCAATTAGTTGGTCATGTCTTACATTGTCAAAGGCCTTCGAGTAATCTACAAAGCACCTGTAGACATCCTTGTTCATATCTCTACACCTCTGTACTAATACTTGCAGACAAAACATTGCCTCCCTTGTGCCCAAAGCGTTCCTAAAATCAAATTGTGACTCGTTGATTTCCGCTTCACACTTGTAGATTCTGTTATATATGATTTTTGTGAAGACTTTGGTGATATGAAGGGGCTTTATTGAATTAATTCTGCTGGACCATCTTGTCGCACTTAGAGGGTTTAAACTTAACCCGAGAACATTTTTTCTCACAACATGCCACCTTTTTGTGGATGACGAACCCAGAGTAACGCGATTTTCAAATTTTGTCCATTTAGATGGGGCTCTATCGTCGCCCCCATTGGCGAAATTATTCAGATTAGATTTTTTTGCACAAACTTACTCAAAAAGAGGTCCTTATGACAAATCCACAGAACGCCAGGTGGTGCCGTGGTCGAAAAATTGTTTAAACAATTTTTTTAAACAAATTCACAAAAAGATTTTTTTTATTTCGAACAAATTTTTTTTGATAACTTGGGTCATTCTTAGTAAAAAGGTCCCTTGTCATTTTTCTAAAATTGCTTGTTGTCAAGTTTGCGCGATTTAAGATTTGAAAAATGCGAAAATGGCCCTATAACTCGACAACAATCAATTTTAGAGACCTTTTTTGCTCATAAATTATCTAAAAAAAAATTGTTCGAAGTGAAAAAATTATTTTAGTGAATTTGTTTAAAAAAATTGTTTAAACAATTTTTTTGATTTGTTATAAGGACCGCTTTTTGAGTAAGTCTTTGCAAAAAAATCGAATCGAAATAATTTCGCTAGCGTGGGCAACGATACAGGCGATAATTGTTAATAATTAAAAACAACAGCTTGGTAATAAAATAATGTTAAAAATTTCTTCAGAATCTTGAAGGAGGGGTTTTAATCTTTGATTTGGTCACTTTTTGACTTTCATAATAATAATTTTTAATCGAGTTATTAGGCCTTTGAAATGACCATTTTCGCATTTTTTAAATTTTAAATCGCGTATAATTCGATAACAATCAATTTTAGTAAAAAATAGAAAGAGACCTTTTTTACTCAAAATGATCCAAGTGATCTAAAAAAAATTGTACGAAATGAAAAAATTATTTTTGTGAATTTGTTTTAAAAATATTGTTTTGACAATTTTTCGACCACGGCACCGCCTGGCACCCTGTGGATTTGTTATAAGAACCTCTTTTTGAGTAAGTTTGTGCAAAAAAATCGAATCGAATAATTTCGCTAACGGGGGCGACGATGAAGCCCTGTCTAATTAGTTATTTGATAGGTATGCGATTTTCAAATCTTGCCGATTCATCATTTAAGCTCCACACAACACACAATCGTTATTGATGAGATATAATTACCGCCCACGGCCCACACACTATTGCTAAACCAATGTAACCTACATCTTTGAAATTTTTCCACGAAGTCAGGGCATAGTTAGGTATTTCTTATCTACAGTTTTGTCTACGGCATGGGTGTTTGTTATTTTTATAGCCGGATTTTTTATTTCATATCTATAGAAAGACCAATAATGTCATCCAAACAAAATAGAACTGAACTATTTAATTTCTCAACTTTTATTTTAAAATTAATTTTTGCTTTTTGATCTTTTTTGTAAATATTTTTGCAATTTTTGACCCTCGGTTTTGGCGCCCCTAAAGGATGGCGCCCGTGTGCATTGCACACTTTACACATATGGTAGCGGGGGCCCTGCTATGGTATCTTCCTCTCATCTGACTACATGACCTATCCATCTAATGCGTGCTATCTTAATTAATTTTACAACGTCAGGTTCTCCAAAACTTCTATACAACTCAAAGTTGTAACGCCTGCGCCACAAACCTTGTTCTTTTATGCCTCCATATATTCGTCTTAGGATTTTTCGCTCAAAACGTTTGAGCAGTTCTTGGTAATTCTGTGTAAGTTACCAAGTTTCTGCACCATATGTTAGCACTGGTCTTATTAGTGTTTTGTGTACAGTCAATTTAATTTTTCTATGTATTTTTGAGGCCATCTGTCTTCTTATAGACCGGTCTAGTTAGACTCAAAAATAGGAGTGAGGCTACAATAATTACCATCAAGCTGAAAATTGGCAGGATTGTTCAAAATACCATCATAAATGAAATCTAAAAAGTCCTCATAAATCCGACCCGTGCTAAAAAATTTACGCGGGGTCAAAGGTCACCAAATATGGTTTTTAGCGATTTTCAGCGAAACGGTAAGTTTTATCGTAAAATTAGTTCTAACAAAAAATGTAAGTTAGATAATTATCTGTAAAAAATGTCTTAATAGTTTTTTCCCTAAGAGCTACTGTTTTTGAGATACAACGATTCAAAGAGTTGAAAGACTTCTAATCGTCATAATACATAATATATGTATGTATTAGTACACCAGGTATAAACATCACTGAAACTGTAATACAAGTAAACATAATATTCTATCGGTCAACTGAAATTATATTACACATAATAATATAAGATTATAAATATGATAATGTTTCTACTATACATCTTGCGGTCTACGGAGGGATGCAATGTATAAGCTGTATTATATTACAGTGCCAACAAAAAAATCTTTACAAAGTTATTGTAACGCGAAAATAATAAGAATTATTTGAATTTTACGGCTTAATCCCAACAAAAATAGTAAATTGATATGTACGGCGTCATTTTGGTCCCAGAATTACTGTCGTATTTGATGGCTACAATGATTGTACGAGAAATATTAAAGCTGCAGAACAACGTCGTAGAACTTCAGCAACATCTTCATCTTTTAATATTTTATTTGATCAATCTATGACAGTATCTACCACTCAACAGAAATTTCTTGCAAATACTTACCAGAAATCTCGGTTCATTTCAATGCTGAAAGATAAGTTTATATACTATTTTTAGATGCAATAACTGGCTGTGATACGACATCTGTATTTTTCAGGAGGGGTAAAACGACTGTTTTTAAAATGTTTGAAAAACAAGATTTATTTGAATGCGCTGAAGTTTTTAAAAAAACTAATAGGGATGTTCACAAAAAAATAAAAAGTCATTTCAAACATGTAAAACGATTAAGAAACACCCTAGGAATAATTGTCCAAAATTTCAACAAAATTGAAAAAGCCTTTCTATAAAAAATCTTGATTAGAAATCTAGCATTATTTTAAATTTCAAGAACGCTTCTCTATTGGCCTGACGTCACTAGTTGCATACCCCAAGCGCGCGCCATTCTCATAGTGTTACTGTTTACCTGTTTGACGTCTCAGGTCATTTTATTTTGTTCTCTTCTTGTTTTATCAGGGTTAAAGTGGACTTTTATGGTGAATTTGTTTAGTTTAAAGTGGATAGACTGTTTGTAAGGACATATTTTGAGTTTTACAAAAATAAACAAATAAAACGGAAGAAGGTTTTCAGAAAGCCGATTCGTATAAACTACCGACTGCAGTGTAGATGTAACAATGGTGTATGATTTATTGGCATCTTGTAAAAAAATAAATCTACCACAGCTTTACTGAGCGTATATTCCATATAATTTTCCATGTCTTCTTTAAGCTAAAAAAATAAATGCTTAATACTCCACAAAAAAAAATAGAGAAAGTTGTATGCATGCATTGTACGCATGCATATTGTATACATACATTGGCTGGTTATTACTTTACCTTGGTTAGGTGTATTAAAAATATTTTTTTTCTTCTTCATGTGCCTTGTCCGTTGTGGACGTTGGCTATCATCATGGCAATTTTAATTTCATTTGAGGCGTTTCTGAATAACTCGATCGATTTTTGTCCAAATCATTGGCGTAAGTTTTTAAGTCATGAGTGTCTTTTCTTCCGGGTCCTCGTTTGCTCTCTATTTTACCTTGCGTTATTAGTTGGAGTATATGATATTTATCATGCCTCATGATATGACCGAAATATTTAAGATTTCGTTTCTTAATTGTAAAAGAGATTTCTTTTTGTTTTCCCATTCGACGCAATACCTGTACGTTGGTGTGGGTCACCCAGGATATTTTGAAGATACGTGGGTACACCCACATCTCGAATGCCTCTAGCTTTTTCATTCATGTTTCCAATATTGTCCAGGCCTCTGCGCCATATAGCAAGACCGGAAATAATAACATTTTAGCAGCCGCATTTTTAGTGGGAGAGATATGATATCGCAATGGGTGAAAATATTTCTCATTCATGTTGTTAAATGTTGCTATGTCCTTTTCAACTCTAGATCTTATTTCGGTTGTTTCGTATTTCGAGTTGACAACTGTTCCAAGGTAAAAAATATTTTTGAACTTGGGTATTATACATTTTCATTTCAACCAATCTTTTCACTAAATTATTATTGATTTTAATATAATATAAAGTCATACCTACATCCAATGTAGTTATTTCAAGGTTTACTTTTACTGTATGTATTATTAGAATCCCGTTTTTAGGAATATCCCAGTTTAAGGAATACAAATTTGAGGTCCCGAAACTTTTTCATTTACTCTTTAAGGGGGTAGGTAAATCTTGGTCCAATGCTATTTAAATTCATTCATTTTTTTCGAATCCTGAGAAAACTAATAAGTATTTTTGAAAAATGTAAATGCAGAAAGAACAATTACATTATTACCGAGGGCCGAAAGTCTCTGGAAAACTTCCATAATGTTTATTTTATTAAGTTATTTCTTTAGTTATTTTAAGTTCTAGCTGCAACAAACCATTTCTTTTTCTGTTTTAAATTGGCTGGAACGGTAATAAAAATCTTGTCAGAACTGTTTTTTGATGTATTTACACACCCAGGAACAAAACACCACTTATTTGGCTTTATTTTTAATAATTAAATACGTAAAAAACTGCGCACATTCAAATACACTGAGTAAATAAGTATACAAAACTAGTCGTCGATCAAAGACGACTGTGCTGACGTCACAGAGCGTAGCCTCGCTGCAGGGTACCGTTTTTCTAGCCTCCAAGAAAATCAACATTATGAACTCTTTATCTTAAAAAATATACATTTTTAAACAGTTTTATGATTGTTTAGTTTTTATATACCTTGTAATCTATTGAATTTAACTATATTTAAAAATTAGTGAACATCCCTATTCAACTTCACAAGAAGTTATTTCCAACGGAATTAGATTTCTTCTCTCTATGTATGGAGCGCCTAAGAAAACTACGTGCTTAGATAAGTTTCGATATGCATGTTTTTTAAAAGTACTCGAAACAAAAACAAGTGCAACTTTCTTGTCTTCCTCCAACCTCAGCGGCTGCTCATCAACATCTTTTTCGGGTATATTACCAAGTTCAAGTGTGGCTTGGTTATCAGCTAGATCCAAAAGATTGGGTATGGAAATTAGTCGACAGTTTATTAGAACCAATTCAAACTTTACTCCCCCTGCGCCGAAAAAACTCCTGAACACAATTTTTTGCAACTGTAAAAAGAGATGTAGCGCTAATTGTGGTTGAAAAAAAGTTTGTTCGGTAGCATGCACTAATTATCAAAACGGGTCGTGCTCCAATGGTGAATCACCAACAATTGAGGATTCATTTGATTCTGTCGAGGAGCCATGCGATGTGTTATTTTTGGGACAATTTACTTGTACCCAGGATGAACAAGAAGAAAAAGAAGAAGAAGAAGAAGAAGAAGAAGAAGAAGAAGAAGAAGAAGAAGAAGAAGAAGAAGAAGAAGAAGAAGAAGAAGAAGCACAAGAAGAATAAGAAGAAGAACTAGAAGATGAAGAAGAGGAAGAAGAACAATGAGAAGAAGAACAAGTGAAGCAGAAATATAAGAAAATTATAGACCAGTTTGATAAATTTCCCTTTTTTTTTTAATTTATACCGCTTTATATACCTTTTATCATTTTTAACCCTTGCCAATATCAATTATTAAATAGCTTTAGATTAAACAGAATCATAACAGATCCGTGGAATAGGCCTACTGGGGAAACCACGTTAAAAAAACGAGCTAAGTACATTACCTCAAAGGTGGTGTGGAAACGTGTGCGCATATTATGACGATTACCACTTTTTGAATCGTTATATCTCAAAAACGGTGGCTCTCAGGAAAAAAAGTAATAAGGAATTTTTTATAGCAAATTATCTAATCTACATTTTTTGTTAGAACTAATTTTACAATAAAATTTACCGTTTCGCTCAAAATCGCTAAAAAATATATTTGATGACCTTTGACCCCGCGTAACATTTTTAGCAGGGGTCGGACTTATGAGGACTTTTAGATTTCATTTACAATCTCTCATTTACAATTTCTCAACAATCCTGCCAATTTTCAGTTTATGGTAATTTTTGTAGCCTCGGATGCGTAAGTTGACCGGAGTATTAAGCCATAGTAGCACTTATTAGCGAGCACTATTCTTCTTTTAATTTCTTAACTGAAATTGTTATCTTTAGTGCAACACATATATTTGGTATTTTGAACATTTATATTTAGTGCCATTCTCTGTGCAGATGCTCTTAACGACCGAAATGCTTCAGTCAGAGATTCTGTGGACCTACCTATGATGTCTATGTCATCTGCGTATCCGACAATTTGTACTGATTTGTTAAAGATAGTAACATTCGTAGTAATCTGGGACTCTCAAATTATTTTTTATAATGCCAGGTTAAATAAGAGACACGATAGTCCATCACACTTATATTGGTTCTACATCATCTGGACCATCTCAGAGTGGTTGGGGGTAGTTACCCCCTACGATAGGGGTTGATGAAGTAAACACTACTCACAGTATATTCATTTATTATCAACTCGGAGTACGACTGTAAAGAGTTGGTGTGCTAATGTACGTTCACCCTCTGGTGTATCTCAATTATCAATGATGATTGATCACGCAATGGAATTAGAACGCCTCCCGATGTTTTCTGTGTATATAAATAAAAGAGAAAGTGTTGATATTATTTGTGCTGAGTCAGCTTTGGCCATGAATTAGGAATATGTAATATTGATTCGCTGACACCGCAGGATTGACAACTGGTACACTTGTGTGGAGTAATCTGGGTCACGTAATATGTATAATAAACAAACGTGTGTTTGTTTACCAAGGACATTTAAATTTTAAAAGAATGTGTCTTGCTCTTAATTGGATGCCTAATAATGGATGCTGTGAATCCCACTACGCTATCCCAATGTCTTAGTCGATTTTTGCAATGGAAGGGTTTTGAGAGCTCGTTTTGGATTTTTACCATGCTCTCTGCTCCTGTCAGTGTAAGTTCAGTTAATTGGATAAGATGAAGCGGTATTTGAAATTCTACCATAGGAAGTAGAAGTTTACCTCAATTAACTGAATCGTATGCGGCTTTAAAGTCCACGAATATGTGGTGGGTGTCGACGCCGAACTCTAGGGCTTTTTCAAGGATCTGCCTCACTGTAAATATCTGGTTCGTTGTTGATTTATTAGGACGGAAACCGCACTGATATCCTCCCACTATTTGTTCGGCATAGGGAAGGAGTATTTTGTACAATACGTTGGACAACACTTTATATGCCATATTGAGTAGAGTGATGCCTCTATAATTATCACACACCATCATGTCTCCCTTTTGGTGTAGAGGACACAGTACACCTAGCTTCCAGTCTGTGGGTGTTTCTTTCTGTTACCAGATTGCAGTTATCCGTTTATGCATGTATTTCAGGAGGGTGTCGCTGCCGTTTGTGAAATGTTCGGCAGGGAGATTATCCGAACCGAGGGTTTTATTACTTTTCAGTGTTACGATGACTTCTCTAATTTCTTCTTCGGTGGGGAGTGGTTGCCGAAAAAGTGGGCATAAGAAGTATTCACTTCAAAAAGTTGTGCGATGACTTCAATAGAAATAGTATTTGATCTTCCCTCCCTCTAAAATAGGTCAGAAATAACAGTAAAAATACTGTAACTGTTATGTATCACTCGCTGGGGAACTGTCCTTTTTTTTTTCAAGCAGGTACGTCTTACTTACTTACTTAGTCCTAAGCCTTTCTACCTTTAGGTGTAAGGGACATCTATTTTCGCTTAAAGTGAATCTTTTCATCGACCTAGTGTCATGTTACATGTAACTTAAAATCCACAAAGAAGAATTTTCTATAGCTGGCTGTATACCATTAATTACAAAAAAAATTGATGAAAAATCTTTTGCATAAAAGGTATATCTATTTTAAAAACCCTAAAAAGGGCTACAAATACAACACAACGTTTTTGCTCGAAAAAAAGCATCATCAGTGTTCTTGTAGGCATTAAATGCTAAGCCACCAAAAATACATCGGTTAAAACCGTTTAAATGTCGACTTAATGTCTTACATTAGAATGTTAAATGTGAAATCCAAATGATTTATGAAATCCCTCAGGATCTGCCCTAAGGCATCCTTATGGAGGATATACATAACCTCAAAGATCAGGTTGTAAGGATTTTCCCAGAACTGTCTGACCTAATTTTCTTTTTAAATTTCTGAGGACGATTTCAGGAGTGGAAATCTAAACGTCAAACAATATTTCCTTTAAGAATTCCTTTTCATTACACCAACAATTGTGGCCAATCCCATAAACCCAATACTAAAGTTAACCTGCCACAAGGAAAGAGTTTTCGTACCTTAATAATTAAATAATTAAAAAAGATTGTGTCAAAATTATAGTCGTAAATAAAGGAAAAGATGGAAAACACAATACGTTGTAAAGTAAAAGGAGATGAAACTAGTGGAGCTGAGAAATTATCAACAAAAACTTATAAATCTACATTATATTGATAGTTTCTCACCGTTAGACGTATTGGAGTCAAACTGTCACAGGAGAATTTTATAAAATTCTCCTGTCACAGTAGCACATGCCAAACTCCTCCGATACGTCTAAAGGTGGGAAACTATCAATATAATATAAATTTATAGGTTTCTATTGATAATTTCCCAACTCTACTAGTTTCATATCTTTTTACACATACAACATACACCTGTTGCCGTTTTGACTCATCCCTTTTTATTTTACAACGTATTATGGTTTCGGTGTTTTGCGTTATTTTGCCGGTCTTAATGCTCTCGTCACAATATATAAATTTATTTAAAACTTTTAATAGTTATTTATGATATAAGTGTTAAAAGTACACGTTTAAGACACACATGTGAAAGTTTGCAGTATGAGCGATAGCGAGTTCTGCAATTCACATGAGTGCCTTAAAAATGTACTTTTTAACACGCATATCATACAATATTTTTTCTACAAACGTAATTACAGGACAATATCTACAAAAACTTTTACTTGAACTTGACTGACATTCCATTTTCATATTTTTTTGACATTACATCAAAATTGCCTATACGGTCAATACGAACTGCAGCACTGCCTTAAAAAATTTTTAAAGCACTAGTGCCTTAAAGTAGCATTTTTACCGCTCGTATGGAGTGCTAAAAATTGCATTTTTAATACGGTTGTAGAAAAAATACATTATCCGCAAATAACTAGTACTAAAGATATTCTTACTTCCAAAATAAATTCGATCCTTCTAAAGACTTTGGGACCTAGTGCAGCAGCTTGGCCAATTTTCATATTTTTAAAATCCACAACTATTTTTTCTCCCAAACAAAGATCTTCCCACATTTTGACTTCAAACGTATTGACATATGTCAAAGCTGTTGCTTTGGTAACATCAAACATATCCAGTTCTACATCATTCATTTTAAATATTATAATTCTTTCTAAATTTTTAGTAAGATCAGGTAGCGGGCAACAAGTCCTGAAAGATAAAGATTTTCGTCGAAGGAAATCGGAAAAAAATATCTCTATGTAAAATTAAATTACGGCGAATTTTTATTTGGATGTTTTTGGTTTAAAGTTAAAATCTTCGGACTTATGTACAGAGCAGTAATTGAAAAAAAAAGAAGATTTCTGATCGCTAATTTGTTTATAAACAAAATAGCACAGTTTCTGCGGACTTTTCATACCTATGTATATTACCAATTTATTATGCAATCTTAAGATTCGATTCCAGCAATAAAATAGCATAAATACCTTTTTCCCAAAAATAGGTTATTGATCATGTTCAAAATAAGAGAGCTAACAGGAACTACAACGTTAATGGGGTTTTATTGTTTCGTATGGCCAATGGACCTCTAAATATGAAAAAAGCGCGGAGTGCTACCATTTGAAGGGGTGTGTTTTTGAGAAAGGGGTGAATTAGTCCATTTTTTTACAAAAATATTATTGTGTTTTCAATTTATCAATCAAAGGCAAAATGAAAATTAAATTAAATTTTTTTATTTTATAACGCGGGCACATAAATTTGATACACCCTGTATATTGATCTGTAAATATTTATTAGAATTTAGTTTGGATGTAAGTGGATTTCTTTTTTAATGAGTTTTCCGATGAACCATTAAAGACTTTTGTGAATAATTAAAGTGAAAAGGACGATGTATTTAGGTTTAAAATGGAGAAAGTTTGTTTACTACGGAAACTATAGAATCCACAGCTGGATGTAATTATCATTTTCGAGAAAAGGTGATTTAAAAGAAAGTTTGGAATGTTAATATCTTTGTTTCAACCCGAGTAAATTTTGTAGGGTTCCACGAAAGTAATTAGGATGGTCGGAATAATTTTGAAAAAGACTGTTTGTTTGTCGAATGGAAAATATTGTTTATGATTCTTGGCAAGTTGGAAGGGGAAAAGTGGTTTGAATGATTGAGAGAGTTTGAAAAAGAAGTCATTATGTTTTTGGCATCGCTAAGGAGCAGTTCGACGTTTTCGTGGATAGATAGTTAGCAGATACCAGTGGCTGTTTGATAGTGGAGAATAGTGTTGAAAAGTGGAACGAGAGACAGATCAAATTGAGACGAAATACCTCTTTGATTCTGTATTATTGTGAGAAGGAGAGCAGAGAATTTTTGGAGTTTTGTTTGAATCGACTACGTGTCAAAAGAGGCCCGGCTTGTTGGAGAATTGGTGCTGGTATGCTGATAGTTTTGAAGCTGGAGAACGGAGAGGGCTTTGATGAGTAGCCTTTAACATAGTCAACAAACCGATAAATTGTTTTTTTTTAACTATAATAATATTTAATTGGTAAGAATTTCATTCGGACATCTGTGTCCACAGGTTCTAGATTTGATAGATTTTAGAGTATTGATTTTGATAAATAAAAGACAATTCTGTATGTTCATTTTAATATTTTGCTTTATTTCTTTTCCCTATTTTATCCCGATTAGGATCAACTAAGAGATACTGAACCCACGAGAGAAGATAAGTATAACGTGAGATAATTTAGTTTTTTTAATAGTATAAAAAGGCACCCTGAGATTTTTTATTCATTTTTATGTATGATTTGCGACAATTAAATAATTAATCAAATAAATAATAATTAATATAAAATTAATAAGAAGCAGATCATAACAATATATTAAAAAAAAAGCAAAAAACATACGAAAGAAAGCAATTTTGTTTTTTGCCCCATAACTTTTTTCCACGGGGATAGGTATAGCTTTTGCTTTACAGAAAAAAACTTCTATCATTTCTCTTTAAAATGACGTTTGGTAGAAGTCTTTAGTAGGAGTTTTGATTTCCGAAATGTGATTTTTCAAATTTCGCAACTTACAGCATTTTTGGGTCAGTTTTGGGTCGTGGGTAAAATGGATTACCCACGTCGGGTTATGGGTATTTTGATTTTGCTCAATCTCCGGTAACCGTTTTTATTTCGGCAATTTAGTACTTTCGTTTTCCCGCAACGCGCTCTGGGTATTTTGCTTCGGCCAATGTCAGAATAAAACGCTCACTCCGCGACGTGAGTAATTCACGTTTTCCACATCGCAAAGTGAATAAAAATTTCGGACATTGTCCGAATTCGGCATTTGAGCGTAACATATATAAATACAACGCTCCGTTTACTGTTTTCCCAAATAAGAAAGAGCATACCCAAGATACCAAACATTTAACGACCATCTAGTTTGACTCTTCGTAATTTCCTCTTCTTTAAGTATCGTACCCGCTACCGGCGGTAGCGGGTAGGAACTCCTTTGGATAGTCCTATCAGGGAAAATGAATCAGTCCCTGCCCTCCGTAGATTCCGGGGGTTTCCTGGCCCGGGAAACTAGTACCCGTTTCGGGTCCCTTGTCGAGGGATACGGATGAAGTCCATAACGGCAGACATAGCGGAGAAGAATACCTTCGGTACGGAATGGATGGCGGACGTGGCAACCCCTTGATCTTAGGGTTTGTATGGGATCAAAGCAGCGCAGCGTCTGACTCAGAGTGAGCGGCTGGAAACAGCGTCTGACCCACAATGGGCGGCTGAATGAAAACTCGCCAACTCGCCTGACAAGCGTGGCGTTTTAATGTAAAAGAACCCTCTTCAATAAACATGTCGAATCACAAAACAAACGGAGTATTACCCCAGGTGGGTAGAGATAACAACTCCCAGTCCCACACCGACAAACCGGTCTGCCTCTAGGATTCTGGGGGAGGCAAACATTCGACTAAACTAAACGTAGGGACATAAAACATCAGATCCATGAATGAAGACACTAAACTCCACGAATTAGAAGAAGAACTAACTCATATACAATGGGATGTCATAAAAAAGGAAAAGTATATTTCCTAGGAAACAAAAAACCTCATGACCAAAATAAAAACAATAATAAACGAAGATAAGAGAAACACAGCAGATTACAAAGAAGTAAACAAAGCTGTCAGAAGGAACATTTAGGTAAGTCAAAGGAGAGTACAGGAAGAAAAAATAGAAAAAACCGTTGAACAAAATAAAAATATGAAATGCTTAAAACCACAGCTTGGAAGCATACATATTAATAGTGTAAAGAACAAAGAAGGCATAGAGACCAAAAATATAGAAGAAATTATACAGATAACACAAGAATATTATAAAAACCTGTACAATACAAAACAGAAACCAACACAAGAAATCCTTAAGCAACTACAAATAAAACAAAAAAATGTCAATTCCGACTTACAACCAGAAATCAGTAAGAATGAGATAAAAAGAGCACTCAAGGAGACGAAGAATAATAAATCGCCAGGAAAAGACGGGATAACTGTGGAAATGCTAAAAAATGGTGGGAAAACAACTAGAGACGTTCTGTACATACTTATGAATAAAATTTTAATGACCAAACAAATACCCAACACTTGGAACGAAGCAGTAACACTGTTACTATTTAAAAAAGGAGATAAAAATGGTCAAAACAATTACAGACCCATAACTTTACTAAATGTGATGTACAAACTATTAACCAAGATATTAACAAACAGATTAACAACTAAATTAGATGGATAACAGGCAAGAGAACAAGCCGGATTTAGAAAAAACTTTAGTAAAATTGACCACCTTTTAACGATGAAGATATTAATCGAAAAAGCTAACGAATATCATATCCCACTATACATGGTATTTATTGGCTTCGAAAAATCATTTGATAGTGTGGAACACTGGGCAGTAAAGAATTCCCTACAAAACAGCAGAATAGACTACAGAGATACCGACTTAATTACAAATATATATAATAAGGCAACAACAACTATTAAGCTAATGAAACAAACGGAGCCTATTAAAATATACCGAGGAGTAAGACAAGGAGATACCATCTCGCCCAAGCTATTTAACCAAGCTCTAGAAGATGTGTTCAAACAACTACACTGGGATGGCTTGGGTAAAAACATAAACAGGCAATATCTGAATCACTTACGATATGCTGATGATATTGTATTAATAACAGAAAGAAGTGAAGAACTACAAAAGATGATGGAAGATCTAGATAGAGAATCCACAAAGATAGGACTAAAGATGAATTACATTAAAACAAAAACCATGACCAATCAACAAGAAGAACTAATAATTACAGTGGCACAAACAAGAATAGAACAAGTAAAAGAGTATATATATCTAGGACAAATCACTAGATTAAATAAAGAAAATCAGACCGAAGAAATAAAGAGAAGAATAAGATTGGCCTGGGCATCATTCGGAAAACTGTCTTACCGCAATATCTAAAAAAAAAGAGTCTTCAATCAATGTATACTCCCTGTTCTAATATTTGGCTCTCAGGCATGGACGTTTACAAATGAAAATATAAAAAAAGTAGCAAAGACAGAAAGATCCATGGAAAGAAAAATGCTGAACATTAAACTATCAGACAGGAAAAGAAACGAATGGATCCGTAACAAAACAAAAGTGAAGGATGTCTCAACCCAAGTAGCAAAGCTTAAATGGAAGTTCGCCGGACACACCCTACGGCAGAAGGATGAAAGATGGACTAAGACGATTATACATTGGAGACCGTGGAACCACAAACAAAAAGGGGGAGGCCACAAATGCGATGGTCAGATGACCTGAAGAAGCACACTGGGTCAAAATGGATGCAAATTGTCCAAGATAGAGAGGCATGGAAGAAGGACGAGGAGGCCTATATCCAAGGATGGATGTTTAGGGCTGATTAGATAGATAGATAGACCCAAATTTTAGGCGTGGGTAGCTTCCATGATAATTTGCCGATATCGTTCTCGATCTTGTGCGGCATGTAATAGTTGATCGGCTGATAAGCCAGTCCATTGAATAAGATTTCTGAGCCATGAATATTTCTTCCTGCCAACTCATCTTCTCCGTCGATCTTTCCGTTGAGTATTAACTGCAGCATCCTGTATCTGCTACCTCTCACTATGTGCCCCAGATATTCAAGTTTTCTCTTTTTTATCATCTTGATTAAGTCACCTTCGCCTTGACCTACTCTCTTTAAGACCTGTCTGTTTGAAATGCGTCGAACTCAAGATATTTTGAGCATTCTACGATATGACCATATCTCGAAGGCTTCTAATTTGTTCATCATGTTAACCGTCACGATCCAGGTTTCACATCCATATAATAATACAGGATACACATAACATTTTACGAACTTGATTCTTAGTTGTAAATTCAGCTGAGAGTTGCTCAGAATAGATCTAAGTTTCAAAAATGCTCCTCGAGTTTTGCAATTTGTATACGAGTTTTAATTTCTTCATCTGGATTTAGTGTCTCGTTTATCCAACATCCTAGTTATTTAAAATGATTAACTTTTGTTATCGGTTCAATACTGACAATTAGTTGCATAGGGCTGGTGTCTTCTTTGCTAACCACAACTAACTTTGTCTTTGTTGTATTTATGATAAGTCCGTTATTGGAGCATTCTCTAGTGACTCGATCTATGAGGAATTGAAGATCTTTGATACTTTCAGCCTTGATCGCGGTGTTGTCTGCATATCTGATTTTGTTAATAGTTTCTCCCCCGATTCTAACTCCACATTGCCCTTCCAAGGCTTCGTTAAAAATTATTTCTGAGTATACGTTAAACAAGGAGATAACACACAACCCTCTCTGACACCTCTTTGAATGCAAATTTTGTCTGTCTCTTTGCCATCTACCAGAATAGAAGCTTCTTGATTCCAATACAGATGTTGTAAAACCTACCATTTTGAACCCTATCAAACGCCTTCTCAAAATATATAAAGCAGACGTAAATTGGTTTCTGTATTTCCCATGATCGTTGAGGTAATGTTAGCATTGAGAACAAAGCTTCCCTCGTTCCAAATTCTTCTCTGAAACCGAATTGTTGGTTTGCCATTGTCTAATCACATTTCTGCTTGATTATATTAAAAACTATCTTAGAAAGTAGCTTGAGAGAGTGGCTCATGAGACTAATTAGTCTAAATTCTTTACATGATGATTTATTAGGTTTCTGTGGCATCATTTCAGTTTCGTATATGTGGTTTAAAATGTTTGTTAGTTCTGAGACATGGTCGTCATCTAGAAGTTTGAACCAGTCTGATGATATTTGGTCAGGGCCTGGAGATTTCCCTTTTTTTAAGTTATTGTATGGCTTTCTATATTTCGGCTTTTAAAATACTAGGACCAGTATTTGAATACTTTGTGGCGTTAAGTGGTGGTCTTATATCCAGAAAGAGCTCTTTTATATAGTTAGTCCATTTTTCCTTTTTTTTTTGTTTAAGTCGAGAATTATTTTACCTTTGGCGTTTCTCATAAAGTAAGTTCTTTTTCTCTGAGCGCAGATAATTTCTTTTAAGTGTTTTGTGTATATTAAACTCGTCATTTGTAGTTCTTCCATTTCACAACATTTTTGTTCCATCCAGGCCTCTTTTGCTCTCTTAACTTGGTCTTGATTTTTTCAATTTCTTCTTTGTTGAACAAGGTCTAGTATTTTATCGGTCATCCAATCCTTTTTTTTTTCTTGGGTCTTTTTCTGGTTTCAAAACTTCATTTGCTGTGGTGACCATGGCGGAATTCATTATATCTAGAATTTGACAGATATTTTCTTGTTCAGATCTTTCTAACTGTTTTTTAATTTCACGATTTATCTTATTTCTTCATAATTACATGGTACGAATTTGTTGTGTAGTAGTAGCAGAAGTTCTGCTGAATGACACATAAGTTTTTGTGAAACGTGGCTTTATTTCCTAATAGAAAAAATCGAAAAAATTTCCTTTTGTACTATTAGTTTTTTGTTGTGTCGATTCACATAAAGCTACCTTTATTTAAACATCCCCCTTGGGCAACCCAAGTGAAAAGAACCCCCTTTTCACTTGGTCGTACCAACTTAGAAACCTTCGCTGGCTCATGCACAACAACTTTGCTTAAGATCATCACATGATCAAATTTACGATTCTATAAAGGACAGACAGACATGCATTCATTTATATTTATATAGATAGATTAACAGATTATATTCATCTAACTAGATAGTGGTAGAGATATTTATATGTATTTGTCTGATCAAGAAAGAATACTTACATTTGTTCATACGTTGACTCCATACCGATAGATGTTGGACTCGTATTCGTAAAGAGTTCTGGAGTAACTGTTCTAACTGCGTAATACATATCCAAACATTGTTTTGCTCTTTCAATACTAAAGTTACAGATCGTCAAAAAATATTGAATCATAATATCATCTACAAATTAATTTAAACCATATTAATTAAGACATCCTTAAAATAGGTATGATCGATAAATAATAAAGCTATTTACCATCATTTAATAAGCATTTTACAATGAGAATGTAAATGTTGAAATAAATTTATTTTTAGTGAAACAGATCAGAAATATGCTTTATTGTCATGGAAAATTTTACAATTTTATAGACGAAGCTTACACAGATAAGAGTCATAAATAAAAACAATAACAAACACAATTTACTAAAATTATATAAATCGTCAATATAAATAAAAAAATAATGAAGTAAAATAAACAACAATAACAATATACTGCAAAATTAAAAAAAAATTGCAAATTGCATAGTCTATCTTAATAAAATTAATAAGGTCAGTTAATCTGCTGCATCTGACACTCAAATATAGATTAGAATTCCACTTATATGTATATAAGAATACTGTAATTTCTTAGTTATTGGTTAAGAAACTCTGCTACTGAATAATATAGTCTTTAAGATAGATAGGTTTTGTCATTTTACGGAACTTGGGGAAAGATGTTGCAGATTTAAGTTGTAGAGGAGATGGTCGTATAGTTTTTTGCGGAATATAATATAGATTCCTTTATTAACTCAGTGGACGGAATCGGTAAATATGTAGATATCAAAGGTAGAATTTCTGGTGGACTAGTCATGACTAGGTCTTGCTGGTAAGACATGTAGAATGTAGATGTTCACGAATAAGGCAAACAGTTTCTAACATATATAAAGAAGGTAGTGTTAAAAATCCTGTGATCTTTGAAGTAGATTCTGCAATCTGTTGTTCTTCTGAGGCCAAACATATATCTTATTGCTCTTTTTTGTAATTTAAAAATAACATCGGATTGGGCAGCTCTACCAGAACCCCAAAAAGGAAGACCATATCGAAAATGCTACTCGAACAAAGAAAACTATGTTATTTTGGAAGAGGCTAAATTGATTTCCTTCGAAGCAGATCTTACTGCATGGCAAGCTGAGGACATGGTTTCTTGCTTAACACATCGATATGAAGGGACAATTTAACGTTGCTATCTAAAATAATACCAAGAAATTTTACAGTATCAACGATACTGATCTGCCTGTTATTAAGAGGTAAGAGTTAAAGAGCTCCTTTATAGGATAATGCTAATGTTTTATCTACGCTGAAAGAGAGTAAATTTGAATCGGACCAGGTTTTTATGGTAAGTAGATCAGAAGTTAAAGTACCATGAAAAGTTGTGATATTTGAGTTGCTCCAAGTGATACTGGTATCATCAGCAAAAAGAAAACATTTTCCATCGATTTTTAAATTGGTGATATCATTAAAAAAATAAGGAAAAGTAGAGGACCCAATACTGAACCTTGTGGTACCACACGTCCCCACATACAATGTTTTTGAGATTCCAGACTGTCATTTGCTCTAACCAGTTGTTTCCTATTATTATCCAAGTAAAATTGAAACCAATTCAAGGAAATGCCTCGAATTCCGTAGAAATTTACACAATCAAAAGCTTTGGCATAATCACAAAAAACAGTACATTTATTATTTAAAAAGCCGAACTGATTTTGTGATAAAATATTGTTTTCAACGAGAAAGGACGTAAGTCGGACTTTTATGAGTCTCGCAATAATTTTGGAGAGTACCGGTAGTAATGCAATAGGTCTATAAATGCAAGCATTAGATTTTTCACCACCCTTATGAAGGGGAATAATGATGACTTCTTTAGGCACTCCGGAAATTTACCTTTCTCAAAAGAATCACTAATTAGTGAGATGAGGACTCCACACATTTTCTGTGAGATTTGAGAAAAATTTTATGGATAGTCCATCAGTACTACAGGAAGATTTGCTTTTGATATTATTTATTGTTTCGATTAGTTCATATTTATCAACTGGTCTTATAAAAAATGATGAATTCGAGACCTTTCTTGAATTAGGGTGATAGGAAATGGGATCTTACTGTGAAAAAATAGTTGATGTTATATTTTTACTCACATTAATAAAGTATTCATTTAGATTTTCTGGGTCTGGAAGAAAAAATGTTTGAGCTGTGTGAGTTTTATTTCGAAGATCGTTTATTATGGACCAAGTTTCTTTTGCAACACTTTTAGAGCTTCTCAGACAATTTTGATAGTACAGTTTTTAGCTGATTTTAGGAGCATTAAATAGGTACTTAATGATATATTCAGTAACAGAGACGTTGGTAGTAAATTTGTTGATGTACAATATTAAACGCATATTCCTGGCTCATATGCAGACACCTTTGGTTGCCCACGATTTGTGATGTATTGGCTTAATTGTAATTAAAGGAAATGCTTTATTGAAGATACAGACAAGCTTATTCAAACAATCACTGAAATTATGATCGTCTCCATAGAAGGAAAGTGCAACTCAGAGGTCAAGTATAAATTTTGGAATTTACGAAAGTTCCGAGAGGAAAAAATCCTGCCTAAACGTCGAGTTTTCAAAGAGGGCTTGCTGAAGATGTTAAACTTCGTATAAACCGCTTCATGATCAAAGAGTCCTGCATTAACAATTATTGTAGAGCAGACATGACGGGGTTATAAATCTGAGACAATATAATTAATTATGGTAGATGTAGTTTTTGTAATCCTTGTAGGAGAAATAACGTACATTGAGAGAACATACGATTAAAATATGTTAACTAAGGATATTTGTGTAGCACAAGTATCCGCATAATTAATGTTGAAGTCCCCGCATAAAATTTTTCTGCTTTTATGAGGCAAATCATCTAACAAAATAATCAGGTTTTGAAAAAATAGTTCCACGGAAGAGTCAGGTGATTTATAATTGCCAATAATAAAAAGATTAAAGTTCTTACTGTAAACTAAAGAAAACTCAAAAAAGGCTTCACTTAACAGAAAGCCATATTTTGTTACCAGAGAAAAACCATTATTTGTAGAAAGAATTATGGTGCCCCCATGAGCTGAATTTGAATGATCATACCTATAGTCCTGTCGCCAGGGGGGGTACAACGGCCTCCTTAATTCAGATGGACTTTCCCAAGTTTTTTTTATATATTTTGACCCGCAGAATACGAATTTTTTGGGTAACAGTTGATCCGGACGTCGATAACATTGTTATAGACAAAGAACTTGAGGAATTACATAACAGTGATTTCTTGCAAAACAAAACATCTTTTTGTATTTTTTGGGTCATTCTAGGCAAAAAATGCTCTGACAAGTTTTTTCGTAGGATGCATAGTTTTCGAGATAACCGCGGTTGAACTTTCAAAAAATCGAAAATGTGCAATTTTTGAACTCGAATAACTTTTGATTAAAAAATAAAGTAGCAATTCTGCTTACCGCATTTGAAAGTTTAAGTCAAATTATATCGGTATTGAATATTTGCATTGCATTATTTTATTGTTAAACAAAGCTATAAAAACCTAGTTCGCGAGTGATGTTTTCAATGATTTCTCATTTAAAATCGAACGAGTAGATAGAGTAGCTACAAGTGCAAGCGAGGCAATTTCTACGTAGCATGCGTTAAAACGCATGTATTAGGCACGGGAAACACTATGTGTTTATAGCTTTGTTAACCAATAAAAAAATTAATTTTTAGCAATGCAAATAATCAAAACCGATATAATTTGACTTAAACTTTCAAATGCGGTAAGCAGAATTGCTACTTTATTTTTTAATCAAAAGTTATTCGGGTTCAAAAATTGCAATTTTTAGATTTTTTGAAAGTTCAACCGCGGTTATATCGAAAACTATGCATTCTACGAAAAAACTTGTAGACATATTTTTTGCTTAAAATGACCCAAAAAATACAAAAAGATGTTTTGTTTTGCGAGAAATCGCTGTTATGTAATTCCTCAAGTTCTTTGTCTATAACAATCTTATTGACATCCGGATCAACTGTTACCCAAAAAATTCGTATTCTACGGGTCAAAATATATAAAAAAAACTTGGGTAAGTCCATCTGAATTAAGGAATCCGTTGTACCCCCCCTGGCGACAGGACTACTAGCAATAGTGGAATATTTTTCTAAAAAAAAGGCTCGTTGACTTCAACCTAGTGCTCAGTGACCGCAACTATCGGGAAAAATCCTAATTCCTCTAGAAACAGAAATAATTCAGAATTTTTATATCTTATAGAACATATATTAACCAGAACCACGCATCAGTGGTTATCATTAAAATAATTTGAGGATTCTAGTCCTTCAGAAAACGTTGTGATGTTTAAAAATTTCGTCTTGCAGAGACAGCGGGATTGTAGTTTGGGTGGCCCTTGATTTTTGCAGTTGAATAATTCTTTTCGAAGCAAGAAAGGACCTCAAGGCAGCAAGATCAGGTGTACCTGATCTGGACCAATTCCATAGGCATCGTTAAATTCTAGGAGAATTTTTCGTAGATCTTCAGGCTTAGTAGGAAGTCCTTCGGAAGCCAGAAACAGTTTAATACGGGTGTTGGTAAATTAATCATAAAACACTGAAGCAGCTTGGTCGTGTAGAAAAGCAAGATGAAGTTTATTGGCTTTTAAGATATCCGGTTCCCTTAATCTGGCTAGAAGATATCGACTATTAGAGTTATTGGTTAATCTAACTTTTGGTGGGGTCAATGGATCCAGATTATCGACGGTTCTAAAGTATCTTTCTTAATGAAATTTATATACGTATGGAAAGGATTTTTATATGTATTTGCAAATTTCGATGGCCTGTTTGTCTGTACGTATGTTTGTGCTCTGTACTTTATCATTGTTGTTGCTAAAACTGGTATTAGAAATTTCCAGGCTAATGGGACTTCTGATATTCTTCGGATTCTTATGTGACTCAGATGAAAGCCTTAGTTCGAAATATGAAGATTCAATAGACCCTTTAATCTTTACACCAGGTGGCCAAATGTCCTTATTACTTAATAGGTTAATAGGTTCTAGATTTTATACCTATTTTGAACGAAGAACCAGTTGCTGTGTCGGCATCTTTAAATAGTGCATAACATCTTATATACTCCTTGATACCTAGCTTCTCTGTAATATAGTACACCACTTGTATAGGGGTGTATCTTGGGCTCAAGTTACTAATAACTACAAAGTAACATTTATCTTCTGTAGTTTTTGATTTTTCCTCTGGACTTGCTTCGAAATGTTGAGGCTCTTCAGTGTGGGTACTCGAGATGGCATAACGTCTGTATTTTTCTTCAATACCTCTTTTTTCGTTGCAATGGTAGATAGAATTTTGGTAAGATTGCTCACTTGATTCGGTATTTCATTGATATTTGAAGAGAACTTTTCTAATCCCGGCTTAATCTCAGTTAAATTTGAGTCTTGGATTTGAACCTTAATATTTTCATTTGAACCTCCGAAAAAACTGACGATATATTGAAAATATTATGTTCCATCTGCCTAACAGGTTTTAAAACCTTTTCAGGATTCAACAGGTTATTTAGTTTATGGATCTCGTCAATTTTCTTACACTCAACGAAAAAGGTACGTAATATCAATAAAAATGTTAATTCAGACAATAACAAACGCAATACTTAAAATTTATCCAATTCTTGGTTTTATTGGGACAACAAAACGATGGTCATCAATTCATTATTTTCGTTCGTTGAGCCAATGTATTACGTTTATTGAATGCATGAACATTCATTATGTATACCATAATATCACTTTATTGGTATTACGAACTCTGTTCACTGAGTCAACGAACACTATTTATTGTTATTACGAACTCTGATCACTGAGTCAACGAACACTATTTATTGAAACAACAACGTCGTTAATTGACCGACGAAGACTATTCGTTGTGTCAATAACAGTGTTATTTCTCCTAACGTATTCCGTTTATTTCTACAATTATTTCCGTTTATTGTTACAATTAATTCCGTTAATTCCCACAATAAATACGGTTTTTCTGAAAGCAATTATATTCATTCTTACAATCAGTTTCGTTCATTCCTACTATGAACTTTTTTTATATTAATAATTACTGAATGCAATCGCCCAATGTATGATATTAATTGATTAATAATAATTTTTTAAATCCCCCTATTTTATCCTTAACTTAAAGGACTTTACACTGTGTGATTTTTCATATGATTTCACTTATACAGTGTACTGGAATAAGTGATACACTCCCCCCACCCCCTTATTAACTTATTTATTTTTAGCACATAAGCAAAACGCTCGGACAGGTCGATTTTTAAAATAATCAAAGTATATTATAACATCAATGTTTCGAACTTTACACGATCCCTCTTTAGGTGACAGGCGCGGCGTAACTTTGATTTTTTTTTAATGGGAAAGTACGTCATGTGACAGCTTATTTAAAACCGTTTGAAATAGTGATTCCAAAAATGTATAACACTTTAATCCCTTTTGAGAGCGCAGGTGCAAAATTTCGATCAAATTCATTTTAAACGCATTCATTTTTTTTTGGAATTCTGAGAAAACTAAGTATTTGTGAAAAATTTAAACGCAGAATAAAATATTATATTATTACCGAGGGCAGAAAGTCCCTTAGAATAAACAAAAAGTTTCTGTTGAATGGTATGCCTATTTGAAATTAAAAATCATACTAAATTTTCTCTTTTTCACCCCTGTGACTTATTAAAATAATCATTATAGAGGTTCTCAGGGACTTCAGACCCTCGATAATACTGTAATATTTTATTTTGCATTTAAATTTTCAAAAATAATAATTAGTTTTCTCAGGATTCGAAAAAAATTAATACATTTAAAAAGAATTCCACCGAAATTTCACGATAATAGACACACAAAAACTTCCTTCTACTACGGACTACACTTGAAAATGAAATGCAATTATTATTCGGCACTTCGGTAACACAGAGAAGCTAGGGGTATCACGATAAGGAAAAGCCGTTAACTTTCAAATGGTCAAGCAAAACATTTATTGTCTCAACAACTACGATAATTGTCAGAATGAACGCATTGATTGTGGGTATTAAATGCAGTAGTAGATTGATTAATGCATTCGTTATCACAACAATCAATTTACATCTATTCAATAATCATATATTACTCTATATTAACAACATTTGTACATTGTTTTAATGAAATCTGTACATTGTCACGATAAACCAAGGTAATTGCTTGTCATCTACGAAATCAATAACGTGAGTTGCTGCCAGAATTAACAGTATTTATTAAATATACGAAACTACGTTATTGGCTGAATAAATTGAGTGTTATTGATTAATGTACCTACTCTAGTTATTCTCACAATTATTATTCAATCATTGTGACAATAACCAAATACATGCGTCAATGTCTAAAAGTTCGTTGAAACAACAAATTAAATTGTTGTGACAACGAAGTATTATTCAGTAATATTACGAACTAAATTTTTTTGAGTATAGTGAGAGAGTCCAGTTTGTAATCATTTTTTGTCAATAAATCGTATGTCTCAATGAAAACAGGCAAATTATCAGTAAGATTTTTAGCAACTTGAGTTAAGGCTTCGAAGTTCTCTAATGGTATTTGATTTTTTGATAAGTTGGTTATTTTTTCATTTAAATGTCTTAATCTAGGTGAGTCACATATCGTACAAAAGAAAATTGTTTTTTCCGATATGGCTTTCGTTGTCGTTTTATTTAGTCCAGTGCATTTCATACAAAAATTTCTGCGGCAATATCCATCACAACGCAATTGCTTATACTTATCGGAATCCTCAAATTTTGCAAGACAGTTGTCACAGTTGTAGGTCATGGTTTCAAGGTTAGATATGTAAATATTTATCTGGGTCGAATGAAAGTAAACAAAAATAGAAAAACTTACACTATTATTCACAACACACCGAAAAGTCGATTTTATTTTTAAATTATAATTTTTTGGCATGTATATCATACTAGTGGCGTCATCCATATGTGCGATTTTTTGGGCTAATCAATGATTTTTTAAAATGAGAATAGGGGTTCTGTGCTAGCTCATTTAAAAGGTATTCAATTATCTACATAGTAGTATACACATTAACATAATGATTTTTATCGCCAACTGTCACTGAAGTGATTCATTATTGTACTCATTTGCCCTCATACCGAGATTGAATGTAAGTGGTCGATGGCAGTAATCAATTATTTGTTTGAGTGAACTTAAAATGTACTTACTTTAATTATTATTAAAAATATGGTACAAAATTTACGTTATTATTAATTAAATTAATGTCAAAAATTGAAATTCTGTAGTATTTTGCAATATTATAGTCATACAACATAAATCAAAACTTTACAGATTTAGTAATTAGGAATTCAATATTGATAACAACTATCGACTAAGCATCGAAACCGGCCATCAGGCAAAAGCATTATGTCATTACAGTCATAAGAAATTTTTATTTCGTCTAAAATTAAAAAAAATCTTAAATCTTTTAAGTTAGTTATTAACGCAAATAAAGTGTCAAATGTTGTTTTTGTTAATTCGATTAAATAGGACGGTGATAGACAGTTACTGATAATTCGTTAGTTATTTATGTAGATTTTCTACGATTCATCAAGGGAAAAGTAACTGCGGGGAGGCTACAGTTCATAGGAAATGACATAACTATTAACGTTATTTTTAATTTCTGGTATTATTCTAAGTATTAATATTAGTTTAATATTTAAATAAAAATACAATTATTAAACTCTTTAAAATATATTTATTTCGTTGAAATAATAATAATTGAAGTTTAACCTCTTATGTGCCTACAAAGAAATATTGTTTCATTAGAAGGATGTAATTAACCCTCAACTCGCATGGTGGGTCAGTATTGACCCAACAACATTTTGTTTGACAATTTAAAAACGTTGACGGACAGTGCACCAAATGTATAAGCAAGTGTTTTGACGCTATATAAATTATCCAAAGTAGAATAGGGAAATTGCTAAGTTTGTTTTAGCTTGCTTTTAATATAAGGAAACAATGAGTTTTTTAACATTTTGTGTAAACATGTGGACGACGACCATGCATGTCGTGTCACATTTCATATACATCTATAGATGTATTTTGTAGATACACTGCTCGTTATTTTAAAAATGTCGTCTAGTCTATAGACGTTGTGTCCCATTACATCAATGGAAATTAGACGTCCGTAGACGTTCTGTCCGTCAACGTGTTAACCAATATTGCAATCTGCGTACGGCACTGGCCAGCTATGAATTCTCCTATTTTCTACAGTACTCTCAGTTGACCTACGACCATTGTGCGTGTAGGTGACTGTTTCTTTTTTAAGGTAAGTGTTAATGTTTTTTTATGATTGCCGCTAAAATTTTGTATGCACCACGTCAGTCACTACTCTTTATCGAACTCGTCTGTTACTCGCCTCGCTCGCTTCTATTCGCTCCCTCTGCTCATAATATCAGACTCGTTCGATAAAGAGTCACTTTTGTATTTTACAAAAATGACGGGTATTCAAAATGGCGACTATACATATGTGACTAATAGCACGATAAACGATAACGTTTGAAACAAAAGTTCGATTTCAACCTTTGGTATAAAGGTTCACTTTTTGATGTATAAGATCGAGGTCCTGAAAACGAAGAATCGGTTTACCAGAAGTTGTGTTTTTCCTGGTTTTTTATGTAAAAATATGTTGTCTTTTTTCAATTATTTTACCCTGTATATATTAGTTTTTCAAAAAGATCCTTGAAAACAGCGTAAAAATATTTTTTAGGAAATATTTTGAACTTCCACAATAAAAACTTCCCCTTTAGTTTGTCCGACTAGACACCGTTAAGTTATAAACAAATTTTCCAGGCCTAAATAGCCAGGTATTAGATTTTTCCGTTATTACATAAAGATGTACCTCTAGCTATACTAAGCAAACCTATATGTTTTCCAATAAAATGCTATCTATTTATTCGTAAATATGGGCATATCCATTAGAACAGAGGTCGGCAACGCGACGCACGCGGGCGCCACTGCGCCCTTCAATAAATTTTAATGCTCCCGTAAACTATTGTTAATTGAGACAAGAAATTCAAAACGTATATTTTTTATACGTTTATATTAATATATTTGTTAGGTCAAAAAATAGTTGGCGCCCGCCATGAATTTTTAATTTAGTATTTCACTCTATACATTAAAAATGTTGCCGACCTCTGCATTAGAATATAAAAAAAAATCTTTAAAAATGGAGTATTCTTAAAATTTATAAATAATTTTTTGGGATATTTTATTAATTGTGTAGAATAGTTGTAATAATAAAAGTTAGATAAGGAAATACTTACCTGGAATTTCAGGAAAATAATTATTACTTTTTATCCAATATTTGATACTAGTTATATCTCTAATAACGTTGTCTTTATTTTTTCCAAAATGTGCCCATATTTTATTTGGGTCTGTTATTAATACAATTCCAGAATCACTCATTTTTACAAACTCGAATATAGCTGAAGACAGTATAATAATATATGATATTTCTAATAAAAACGCATTATATAGTAAAACCAGTTTATTAAAAAATAGTTATTATTATAATTTACGCTAGCCCTGATTATTAAGCAAAACATTTCTTGTTTTGTTAATTAGGCAGTTTTACGGAATTGATTGGTTTTAGTTATTTTTTTTTCGTTTGCATATTTAATTTAGTAACATAATAATATATCCCACGTGCATGCAGTAATTTTCTAATGAGTTCGTTATTTTGATAATGTCTACATTAAAAATTACACGAGTTAGTTAATTTTTCCAAAACACAATACATGACCAACCTTGTAGGTACTGGCGAAAAACATCTCAACTTATGGCACACAAATTGAAAACGTGTATAGCTATAAATATCTGGGTCACGAATTTAAATTAGGAAGAGATAATCAAACAAAAGAGCTAAACAGGAGAATAGAAATGGCATGGGCGGCTTACGGAAAACTGAGAGAACTATTTAGATCAGATATTCCCATGTGCTTGAAAAGAAATGTCTTTGAGCAATGTGTACTCCCAGTAGGGCCGCGTTTAGGTCAATTGACGCCCTAGGCAATTCTCTAGTAGACGCCCTTCAAACATGTACCTACCATTTTTTGAGAAAAAAAATTGCAGAAATTTTTATTTAAATAAGAATACGCTAAAAATGGATGTAAACTACGATGTTTATATACATATAACTAGACTTAGGCAAATATGCAAATAAAAAAGTATGAAATATGCGCATAAATATGCAGTATTTTATGCAAAAATATGCAGTGTTTTATACAAAATCTGTATATTTATCTAGAAAATATGCATGTAATAAAAAATATTTACAATAATTTTTTATTTACAAAAATACTAACAATATTATAAATACATAACATATACAATTATTTTAACATATAAATATTATTTTGAATTGTGGTAACAATAGATTATCAAATGATGTTGAAAATTTTCTAATAAAAACTTATGGCTTCTATCTGAATACATATATTTGTAAATAGAAAAACTTCTTTCGACATCAACTGATGTAACTGGGGCATTTTTCAAATTTACTATAATAGATGGTTCTAATTTAAGTGGTTCGGAAAATGTCCCAGCTAGTACTTGAACCATTTCAGAAAGAACCTGGTAACCATTATTTTTTTCCATGGTTTCTTTAAATTTTTGAAAAATTTCCTTTCCATTAGTACCTTTAACGTTTTGACACAATGACTCAAATTCTTTTATTAAAACTGTACTCTCTAACAATGATAATTTGGAGGATTCTAATTGAGTTATAGTTTTCTGGACAAAACTATAATTTGATTTTATGAATGACATTTGCTGTTGGAGGATGTTATTTTGGAAGACTTGCTTAGCTTCCAATAAAGATTGGCAACTATCATCCGTTAAAAGGTTAATTATTTTTTTAAATCAACAAAATGATCAGCATAGAAATTAGCTGCTTCCAACCATGTTCCCCAGCGTGTTAAAACGGGTTGCGGTGGCAGTGGAACAGCAGAAAGCATATCTCTATAACATTGTATTCTTACAGGTGATTTCAGGAATACCTTTTTAACGCTCGCTATTAAACTGTTAACTAGTGGAAATATTTTTCTTACTTCCTCCGCAACTCTGTTTATTCCATGCTCTAAACAAGTGACATGTATTAAGTTTGGATAAAATATTTTTAAATTTTGTCCTGCTTTCACCATACATGGTGCGGCATCAGATAAAATAAGCAATAATTTATCATAAGGCACAGTAGCAGGAAGAAAAAAGTTTGCTAATGCTTCTTGTAGAAACCGTGATATTGTTAGAGCGTTGGTTTTTCCACTTGCTTACAGGAAATTAAATACGAATTTGGAAAGTTTCATCGCTAAGTACACCAATCAGTAAGTGCACAGTGTATCTTCCTGACGAGTCAGTGGTCTTGTCCACACATATGTAAAAGTAATTATTACCTATTTCGGCTTTTATGGTGTGGATAACTGAGGAGTATAAAAAATTGACATTATTTCTCTTTAGCATTCGTTCACTGGGAATGTTTTGTTTGCAATATTTTTTTAAAAAAGGACTAAAGTTTTCATTAAATAATTTTGAAAGCGGTATATTAGAAGATACTAATACACGACATAGTTAAAAGTTTCTTGTTCGGTTTGTGTTTTCGAACTTGACTGAAAGCACTTGGACACTGAAGGTTGATATTTTTCACCGGGTGTGATTTTTACTTTTTTAGCTAAATGTTTCGCGGTTCTGACATGCTGATCTATTTGAAATGTGTTTTCAGATGAAATCTAAAAAAGAATATAAATATTCTATAGTTGTCCCCATTTTTAAAATCTAAGATTGTAGAAATAAACTAAAAATGAACCGTTTTTGCATAACAATTAAAATATTTAAATTAAATCAAATAAAAATCGGTGTAGTAATCTTGAAAATGTCAAGAAATGACTGTGCAAGAAGGAAGAACCCCAAAATATTTACAAGAGGCTCTTGGTCTTTTCTGTTTACATTTAAAGAAAAAATACTCTGAGCATAAATTAAAAGCACTTAATTAATTAAGTCCAATATATGATATGTTTTTGTTTTTAGCAAAATTAAAGCAAACTATGCTATTGTTAGAGAAAAAAATGTTAGCGACCTTTCAATAGACTGTTAAATGATTTGAATTTTAAATAGGTATCCTATTTTTTATCACAAGGAGTTTAAAAAATGCTTGAAAAAAGAAAAAATACATCGATTTATTGCGAACTAGCCTTGTGTCGGTACTTTTCTAAAACATAATCTCCAATTTTAAAATCTTTGTTTGTGTAAATTTTTAAAATAAAATAAAAAATAATACGTATGTACTTACGGTTTTGCCACAACATGAGCAATAAACTTTATCCATATCCATAGCTCTTTGTAAGGTTTTATCCAAGTTGAGACATTGCTTATTTTTGTCATTTTCAAAGCACAATAATTATTCACAATTAGAAATACACGTTGTTTACGCCTCCAATTTTACAACAAAAGTGAAACCAAGTGAAACTGACCGTCAAAATAAAAATTTTTACCTAGAGACATAAACTGGCAAACACAAACCCTTAATTCCAGGACAAAACGTGACAAAACTATAAGCCGCTGTCTTTTATTAGTTACTATACCAAGAATTTAAATACCAAGTGATTATAAAACAAAATTAAATAAAACATTAAAAGGGTAAACCCTGTAGTTGGCTGTATACCTTTGTTAAGACAACGTAGAATGAAGTAAACACTTCTGTTTTATATAGGTATATTATAAATTTATTAAAAAATTTTTAAAATTCATCCACAAGGGAGTGGTTGTACAAAACGTTTTCGGTCAAACTGACCATCCTCAGTGTAAACGTCCAGTGTACAAGTAATTGAAACTAGCCACTTGAATAGATGTAAAACCTCAAAATAACATTATTGCTACATTATGAGCTGTATAGTAATCGACAATAAGTCGATGTCTTAAGATTAAAAATGTATCACATGTGGATGTATGTCATCCTTGCTCGGAATTAGCACAAGGTTGTGATCAGGTGAGTTGGTTGTTAACCTCTCACCTGATCACAACCTTGTGCTAATTCCGAGCAAGGATGACATACATCCACATGTGATACATTTTTAATCTTAAGACATCGACTTATTGTCGATTACTATACAGCTCATAATGTAGCAATAATGTTATTTTGAGGTTTTACACCTATTCAAGTGGCTAGTTTCAATTACTTGTACACTGGACGTTTACACTGAGGATGGTCAGTTTGACCGAAAACGTTTTGTACAACCACTCCCTTGTGGATGAATTTTAAAATTTTTTTAATAAATTTATAATATACCTATATACAACAGAAGTGTTTACTTCATTCTACGTTGACAAAATTAAATATTGGCATTTTCATGCTATCTGTAAGTTTGAATATAAAAATATATAGTTAACACCAAATTTTCAAATTAATATGCAGTTTATGCTCACTTTTATAAAAATATGCAAAATTTTACATTTTTGCATTTTTTATGCATTATATGCAAAATATGCAATTTGCATATTTGCCTAAGTCTACATATAACAGAAAAAATCGTCACTCCAGTTCGATCACATCAGAGAATTATTTTCAAAAGACTTTAAAAAAAATTTTCGAACAAAATCGACAAATTGTTAACGCGTTCTTGCGTCATACTTGATGGGAAATTATTTTTAATTCTTGACATTTTCGAAAATGACCTTTCAGCGGACACGTTGGCAACTGGGATGCACAAATAAATGTGCAAAGCAGTGTCAAAATTAGGGAAAATATCTTTCAGTCCACTTAGTGCAGTCACTGAAGGTTTTCACCTCCGATTTCGTTGAACCTCCATCGATTTTCATGAAAATTGGTGAGTAGTTAGAGGATAGCTCAAGAAACAAAGGTGGCATGATGCTAACTTGCGCTTTTACCGTGGTGGTGGATGCCACCCCTTTTCACGGGTGAAAATTATTATGTTTTAAATAATACCATAAATCGATAGAGAGACAAATTCTAAGCAAAATTTGTTATATAAAGTTATTAATATAAATCAATACTTTTTGATTTATTAAAGATCAAAGATTTTATTTTTTCGTAAAAAAATGCATGTTTTAAAGCTGTTTTTCACGTATAACTCAAAAATTATAAGCTTTTGTTATTATTACCGAAATTAAAGATAAGAAAAATTTGAACTAAATTTTAAAGAACTAAACTAATGTTAATTCAAAGTGAGTTATGGGTAATTGAATATATATTTTTTTCGACGAGTACGCAAATCTAAGTATTCAAGCTTAAATAACGGGAAAACGATGCATTTTATAAAATATACCTGTAAAATATAATGATTTCAACAATTTTGACCGGTTTAGAATTCATATTTTTGAAAAAAAGATATAATTTAAAAAAATCAGAATTTTTAAAATTATCGTAATTTTTATTTTCTTTTGATAATAACTCCAAAAATACTTAATATCCGTAAAAAGTGATATATGTATAACCAAATTTTAGTTTTTTCTGTATAAAATATTTTACCGTTTTACTATTTCTGTAGAGTAAAAAATAACCGAGATAGAAACGTTTAAAGCTGAAATTTTGCTGCGAGAACCATGTAACCGGGGCCATTCAACATTTTATTTTTAAAAAAGTAAGAGGTTTAAGAAATTAAATTCAACATGGTTTAATAGCCATTAAAATTAACTTTCAAATGGTTTTTAGGCAAACCTGATATCGTAAAAACTAACGGAGTTATTAAAAAAAAAAAACAATAACTTTTTTGGAAAAATTTTTAAAAGATATATTTTGAAAAATATTTGGTGCATAAATTTTAATGCTATCAACTTGTTCAAGGGCTCATTTTTAGATATTTCTAAGTACTTTGACAAATGTTTAATAAGGTTATGTTATAAAATGTATCATTTTCCCGTTATTTAAGCTTGAATAGGTACTTAGATTTGTGTACTCGCCGAAAAAAATATATATTCAATTACCTATTATAACTCACTTTTAGTTAACATTAAAAGGTTTTTCCAGTAAGGAGTTTATTGCATTTTTTATTAGCTTCAATTTTGGTAATAGTAACTTTTTGGTAAAATCTTATAGTTTCTAAGTTATTTATGAAAAATCGTCAAGGTTAAAAACATGCATTTTTCTCACGAAAAATTAAAATTTTTGATCTTTAATAACTCAAAAAGTTTTGATTTATTTTAATAACTTAATGTAACAAATTTTGCTTAGAGTTTGTCCCTCTATCTAATTTTGGGGACATTTTTAATAAAATAATTTTCACCCCCGAGAAGGGGTGGCATCCACCCCCAGGGTAAAAGCGCAAGTTGACACCATGTCACCTTTGTTCCTTGAGACATCCTCTAACCACTCACCAATTTAATGCAAATCGATGGAGGTTCAACGAAATCGGAGGTAATAGCTCATATCCAGATTGAGTGACTGCACTAACTCTTCTTATGTCAATTAGTAATTTTATTGTGATATCTAAATGACCCTTTAAGTGAATGCATTCATGTATGAATGATGTATCTTGGTCGTCTTTATTTTGTATCAGATTTTCAGCTTCTTTAATAATTTCTTCATTGCTTAATTTTTGCAAATCTGTTAATATATAACACGAAAACGTTGATCAATAAGTCCATAAGTTTCCAGACGTCTATTAAGGTATCTTAAAAGAGTGTCGATTATAATATAGAATGTGTTGATTTTCATCTCATCACTAGCTGAAAAGTTTAGTTCACCACGTCAATATGAATTTTTCTTTTTCTCTTTCTTATTTCTTTATACATATTATGTTTTATTTGACAAAAGTTGACAAAAACCAGATCCATAATTTTTATATACAAATATTTTTTGTACAGTATTCTTGCCGCCCTCTCATAATGTGCCGCCCTAGTCAACTGCCTATATTGCCTAATGGATAAAGCTGCCCTGACTCCCAGTTCTAACGTATGGAGCACAAACGCTACCAGAAAAATAATCAAGTAATAACCAAAAAATACAAGTGGCATAAGGTGTTTTCGTAGTGCACATCCTGAACGTGTTCAGAGGAAGAACGCTTGCGCATTAGAATTTTGGCTGTTCGCGGTGTTGAAAAATCCTCCTCTGAATAAAAATTCACTGTTCGCGGAGCGCAACAACTTGTCCTGAACGTATTCGGAATGCGTTCAACAAGTTCTGGGATTAAAGAGAGGATTTATTGTCCGCACATGTGCAGAAGTTGATTTGACGAATTTATTTATTTTGTTTAGAGATTCGAGATTCTATTTCTAACCTAACAGTTTTTAAATTGTTGTGTTATCATAGAAAATTTGTAAAAGGGAAGGTTTTTTAAATTGTGTATTTCAGTTTCTTATTTTTAAAACCTTTTTAGATGATGAACCTCAGTTCAAGTGATGAAGATTTGGAAGAGATTGTAAGACTTCTAAATGTTCCAAAAAATGCATTTTTTTAAATATGTAAAATTACTTTAGACCGGTCTAGTTAGACTCAAAAATAGGAGTGAGGCTACAATAATTACCATCAAGCTGAAAATTGGCAGGATTGTTCAAAATACCATCATAAATGAAATTTAAAAAGTCCTCATAAATCCGACCCCTGCTAAAAAATTTACGCGGGGTCAAAGGTCACCAAATATGGTTTTTAGCGATTTTCAGCGAAACGGTAAGTTTTATCGTAAAATTAGCTCTAACAAAAAATGTAGATTAGATAATTATCTATAAAAAACGTCTTAATAGTTTTTTCCTAAAAGGCACTGTTTTTGAGATACAACGATTCAAAGAGTTGAAAGACTTTTAATCGTCCTAATATATGTATTAGTACAGCAGGTGTATACATCACTCAAGCTGTAATACAAGTAAACATAATATTCTACGGTCAACTTAACTTATATTACACATAATAATATATGATTATAAATATGATAATGTTTCTACTATATAGCTTGCGGTCTACCGAGGGATGCAATGTATAAGCTGTATGCAGTTGTTGCAGCTGTTGCAGTGCCAACAAAAAAATCTTTACAAAGTGAATGTAAGGCGAAAATAATAAGAATTATTTGAATTTTACGGCTTAATCCCAACAAAAATACACAACAAAGTACAACAAATCACAAAGTATTAACTTATAATAATTCTTTTTATTTATGCGCCTTAGTTCAATTTGCAAAGATGGGTTTTGTCGGAATAAACACGTTCGTCAGCTAATCTAATCACCCTACCTATTCTCTTCTCAGAAGGGTTTGAACATAATAATGAAAGACAACTTTCTAGGCAAAATGTTTATTGCTAAGTACTAATAAATACTTATGCAAATTACACCGTAATTTTCCTGGGTGGCGAAATCCTTCAGGTAGATGACACCCTCGAGGTATTAATTAGTCTTGAGTACTATTCCGGAGTGAAAATACGTGTTAAACCTATATTTTTTTTATCGTGTATTTCGTGTTATTTTCATTGTTATAACAAAAATGTCAGAATATTGTTTTATTTGCGCTAAAATTTTAACTGAAGGTGAAATTGTTACCGTTGAACGTGGTATAAAAACATTAATCAATGCAAGTACTGAAAGAGCTGATGGATTTTTAGAATTTCTTTAACAGCAGGAATCTGTGACCATACATGTGGAGTGTCGTAAAAGTTATACTCGAAAGTGTTCTATTGCTGCAGCTATTAGAAGACAATATGAAAAACAAGAAGCCAGTGCATCGACCAAAAGTCCTCCTCTTACTAGAGCACGTGTAAGTGAACCAGCTTTTTGTTTTAACAAACAATGCTTATTTTGCGACCAGGAATGTAATGAAGAGCGTGAAAAAAACGCAGGATGAACAAGAAGAAGAAGAAGAAGAAAAACAAGAAGAAGAAGAAGAACTAGAAGATGAAGAAGAGGAAGAAGAACAATGAGAAGAAGAACAAGGGAAGCAGAAGTATAAGAAAATTATGAACCAGTTTGATAAATTTCCCTTTTTTTAATTTATACCGCTTTATATAAAGTTTTATCATTTTTAATCCTTGCCAATATCAATTATTAAATAGCTTTAAATTAAACAGAATCATAACAGATCCGTGGAATAGGCCTACTGGGGAAACCACGTTAAAAAACGCGCTAAGTACACTACCTCAAAGGTGGTGTGGAAACGTGTGCGCATATTATGACGATTACCACTTTTTGAATCGTTATATCTCAAAAACGGTGGCTCCGAGGAAAATAAGTAATAAGGCATTTTTTATAGATAATTATTTTTTGTTAGAACTAATTTTACGATAAAACTTACCGTTTCGCTGAAAATCGCTAAAAACCATATTTGGTGACCTTTGACCCCGCGTAAAATTTTTAGCAGGGGTCGGATTTATGACGACTTTTTAGATTTCATTTATGATCGTATTTGTAACAGTCCCGCCAATTTTCAGCTTGATGGTAATTTTTGTAGCCTCGGATGCGTAAGTTGACCGAAGTACGTTTCCTGTCTCAGAGGTGTCGATTGTCGATGCTATGTCGTAGATAAAGATAAAGAATTAGGCAATTGGCATAGGCAACCCAAAAAACCTCCGGAAATTTTTCGTGCAGAAACAAGTTCAGAATATATTCGGAGACACGCCTGCGCATATATTTGTATCCGGGTTAAGTTCAGAGTACATTCAGGATGTGCACCGCGAAAAGACCTATAGAGAGCGATGGAGAGGTCAATGCTGAATATATCCCTCGGAGACAGAGGTCAAAATACAATAGTGAGGAGAAAAACTGGTGTTCCGAATGCAGCTTAGAGAATTGCAACACTAAAATAGAACTAGGCGGGACATATTGACCGATTCAAAGATGGAAGATGGACAAAGAAAATTCTAGAATGAAGACCTAGACACGATGCTTATCGTAATCGAGCACGTCCTACTACAAGGTGGTCGGACGACATCGAGTGCATCGAGCATAACTGAATTCAGGGTGCTCATGATGATGTTGTTGATGATGATGATGACATTAGAAATTGCTCACCATGGTAAATGAAATATTCGTTACTCTTACGTTATTAATAATTTAAAAACGCTTAATCGTTATGGTACCAAGTGTAATATTTTAAATATTTTCGCTAAGTAGTCACAGCATTAAAATTTCATAATGTAAATATGCGTAATGCAAATAACTTAAGGAAGGAAAAAAAATTAAAGCACTCACGGGAGTGCCGACAGAAGTGAAAACTCCTTATAGTATATAAATTACGAGCTCAATGCTTTTCCCCATCCAAACAGAAGTGCAATACCTATATTATATAGGTACGCGTTTCGTACGTATTTATGTATACATATACATAATATATATACGTACGAAATTTAGTTCGGCAATGTGATGACGGTCGCAAACCCAATAATTTTTTCCTATCTAAAAAGTGCACAACGTCCCTAAAGAAGTTTTCATTTGAAAAAGGTATTTCGTCAAACAATGACGGTCGCTAATTTAATATTTTTCCCCATCTAAAAAGTGCACAACGTCCCTAAAGAAGTTTTCACTTCAAAAATTTATTTCGTCGAAGCAATAAAGGTCGCTAATTCAATACTTCTTCCCCATCCAAAAAATGCACGACGTGCCTAAGGAAGTTTTCATTTCAAAAATTTATTTCATCGTGGCAATGACAGTCGCTAATTTAATACATTTTTTCCAATCGAAAAAGTGCAAAACGTCCGTAAAGAAGTTTTCACTTCAAAAATTTATTTCGCCGAAGCGATGACGATCGCTAATTCAACACTTTTTCCCATTTAAAAAGTGCACAACGTCCCTAAAGAAGTTTTCACTTCAAAAATTTATTTCGTCGAAGCAATAAAGGTCGCTAATTCAATACTTCTTCCCCATCCAAAAAATGCACGACGTCCCTAAGGAAGTTTTCATTTCAAAAATGTATTTCATCGTAGCAATGACAGTCGCTAATTTAATACATTTTTTCCAATCGAAAAAGTGCAAAACGTCCGTAAAGAAGTTTTCACTTCAAAAATTTATTTCGCCGAAGCGATGACGATCGCTAATTCAACACTTTTTCCCCATTTAAAAAGTGCACAACGTCCCTAAAGAAGTTTTCACTTTGAAAATGTATTTCGTCAAACAATGACGGAAGCCAATTTAATACTTTTAGTCCTCTAAAAAGTGCATCTTTGTCCCATCTAAAAAGTGCACAACGTCCTTAAAGAAGTGTTCACTTCAAAAATGTATTTCGTCGAAGCAATGACGGTCGCTAATTCAATACTTTTTTCCCATCTAAAAGGGCAAAACGTCCCTAAAGAAGTTTTCACTGCAAAACATTATTTCGTCGAAGCAATGACGGTTGCGATGACGGTCGCTAATTCAATACTTTTTCCCCATCTAAAAAGGGCAAAACGTTTCTAAAGAAGTTTTCATTCAAAACATTATTTCTTCGAAGCAATGACGGTCGCTAATTCAATAATTTTTCCCCATCTAAAAAGGGCACAACGTTTCTACAGAAGTTTTCACTAATTCAACACTAATTCAACACATTTTCCCTTTCTAAAAAGTGCACAACGTCCCTAAAGAATTTTTCACTTCAATAATATTAGTACTATTATACGTACATTATAATAATATACTTACAAAAATTATTTCGTCGAAGCGATGACGGTCGTGAAATCAAACATTTTCCCCATCCCAAAATAGATTTTACATTTATTTTAAATTTAAATACTTCTACACAATATACATACATACACATAATAAATATACGTACAAAATTTATTTCGCCGAAAAGATGACGGTCGCGAAATAAATCCTTTTTCCCAATCCAAAAATAAGTTTACATTTATTTTAAATTTAAATACTTTTATACAATTTATGTACACATACCAGTGAGCACGTAAAGGTTGGAATAAATTCATTTCCTCGAGAATGGATGACTTTGGAAAAAAAATCCGAAACAGGTCAATTTTTATTTTTAAATTACGACTTTTTGGCATATACATACCAGTGAGCATACCAGTGAGCACGTAAAGGTTGGAATAAATTCATTTCCTCGAGAATGGATGACTTTGGAAAAAAAATCCGAAACAGGTCAATTTTTATTTTTAAATTACGACTTTTTGGCATATACATATCATACTAGGGACGTCACCCATCTGGGCGTGATGACGTCATCGATTATTTTTTTAAATGAGAATAGGGGTCGTGTGACAGCTCATTTGAAAGGTAATTCAATTCTCTATTCAGTAATACAAACATTACCATAATTATTTATACAGGGTGTTCAAAAAAAATTTTTTTTGGATTAAATTTATTGACATAAAAAGAAGAATGTATGTAATGTATTTAATTCAAAATACATTTAACTGCTCTAATAAAACTGAAAAAAATGTTTATTTGAAAAATAATCATTGTTTTTTGGTTAAATTAAATGTTAAAACTGTCACGAGGCTGGTGGGTGGCGGCTTTAATATTGAATTTAAGCAAAAAACAATATTTATTTGCCACATAAAATTTTTTTCCTGTGTTCTGATAGCAGTAAAATGTATTTTGAATTAAATAAATTACACACATTCTTCTTTTTATGTCAATAAATTTAATTCAAATTTTTTTTTGGACACCCTGTATAAATAATTATGTTAATGTTGATATTACTGAATAGAGAATTGAATTAGCTTTCAAATGAGCTATCACACCAGCGCTATTCTTATTTAAAAAAATCATCGATGACGTCATCACGCCCAGATGGGTGACGTGACTAGTATGATATATATACCAATAAGTCATAATTTTAAAATAAAAATTGACCTGTTTTGGGATTTTCTTCCAAAATCGTCCATTCTCGAGAAAAATAATTTATTCCAACCTTTACGTGCTCACTGTATATACAGGGTGTCCAGAAACTCTACCGACAAACGAAGACAGGAGATTCTTCAGATAATTTTAAGATAATTTAACCCAATTCACTTAGTCCGAAAATGCTTCCTAAGGGAGCTAGAGCTCTTTGAAGATGGCGTCTTGTAATTAGTTTTTCTTAAATACCTCCAGAATGCCTCCAGCTTCAATTTAGAAAAACAAAAATTGGTACGCGTATTTATCTACAAGATATAAATCTAATCCATTCATTGCATATTTCTAGTACCGATCATAGGCGTCCGTTTTGGGTAGGGCAACAGTTATTTTATCGCATAACTTTTTTATCTTTAACTTCTATGCATTTCTGACACTGGATTATGAAATTTTGAAGTATTATAGTACTAAAAGATACTTTTGTTTTAAATCGGTAGGACACACAGTTTTCTAGAAAAATCGATTTAAAAAATTTTTCGCTTTTTAAATAAAAAAAAATTAAAAAAAAAACTGTTTAGAAAGACGAAAACTGGTACATTTATTTATATTCCAGAGATAAATCGATTTCATTAATTGCGAATTTCTAGTACTGGTCATAGGCGTCCGTTTTGGGTAGGTCAACAGTTATTTTATAGCATAACTTTATTGTCTTGAATTTTTGAGCATTCTTGACACTAGATTATTAAATTATGAGGTATTCGAGTACTAAAAGTTACTCTTACTTTATGTTGGTAAAATACTTCTTTTTTTGTAGAAAAGTTCTTTCAATTTTTTTTTCAAATTCCAAAAACGAAAAACTTTCAAATCGATTTTTCTAGAAAACGGTGTGTCCTACCGACTTAAAACAAGAGTACCTTTTAGTACTAGAATACCTCACAATTTAATAACCCGGTGTCAAAAACGCATAAAAGTTAAGGAAAAAAAAGTTATGCGATAAAATACCCGTTGCTCTACCCAAAGCGGGCGCCTATGACCGGTACTAGAAATTTGCAATGGATGAAATCGATTCATCTCTGAAAAGTAAATAAGCATACCAATTTTCGTTTTTCTAAATAGAAGCGTTCTGGAGGTATTTAAGAAAAACTAATTTCATGGCGCCATCTTCAAGGAGCTCTAGCTCCCTTAAGAAGCATTTTCGGACTAGGTGAATTGGGTTAAATTGTCTTAAAATCATCTGAAGAATCTCCTGTCTTCGTTTGTCGGTAGAGTGTCTGGACACCCTGTATAGGTACATACACATAATATACCTATATATGTACAAAATTTATTTCGCCGAAGCGATGACGGTCGCGATTATGGTCGCGAAATCGATCCTTTTCCCCATCCTAAAATAGGTTTTACATTTATTTTAAATACCTCTGCACAATTTATATATACATACACATAATATATAGCATAAGCGATGACGGTCGCAATGACCGCGATGACGGTCGCAATGACCGCGATGACGGTCGCCAATTCAATGCTTTTTCCCCTATCCAAAAATCGCACAACGTCCCTAAAGAAGTTTTCACTTCAAAAAATGCGCATCTGAATGGAAAAACCTGTGCATTGACGTCATTTAAATGATAACTTCACTAGGACTGAGACTACAAACAATATTGGTACCATACCCTGTGGAAAAACAATACAACCAGTGGCACATATTAGTCAGAATTCTATACCCGGAGAATTAAACATAACGAGAAAATTGCCAGGTATGAAGATATTGAAGGACGACTACGAAAGAAATAGGTAATATAAAGTGTCCAGATGATACCTATAATTTTTCAATAATTTAATATTTTATAATATATTTTCATTACTCAACTGCTGTTGTTATTTTGACCAGCCCCTTAGCAGAAAATTATCTCCCAGAGCTTAATTGTATCTACTAATCTAAACTAACCGCAATACGGACGCGTTTGAAGAAAAAATATTGTTTTTTTAATCAATAATCCCATTAGTGCCTTTCAGTCAATTTCCTGTATTTTTTCATTCTTTTCAGTACTTCCGTGTTGGTTACATGGTCTAATCAGGTTATTCTACTAGTTATTCTGACTAGACACAAGCTGGTGGAACCACGATATTAAAAAAGAAGTCAGAGAAAAGAAAAGGCTATGGAAAATGTACATACAAAAAAGAAATCAAGAGGCATACGATAAATACAAGGAACAGCGCAACAAAGTTAAAGTAAGGATAAAACAAGAAAAGCAGAACGCCTGGGAAGAATTTGGAAGAATTATGGAAGAAAATAGTACCCAAAATAAAAAATTATTTTATAGAGTTTTAAAGAATATGAGAAGTAAAACGGAAATTAAACTACAGCAGATAAAAGATAGAAACGGAAATATAATAACTGAGGATGAGCCCATTATAGAAAGGTGGAGAGAATATTTCAAGGAACTTTTAAACAATAAAAATACAGCAGCAGAGAATCGCACACAGATAACAGATGAAACACCTGAAAGAGGGCAAGAAGACGTTTATGAAACTAAAATAAAGATGGAAGAAGTTGAAGATGCACTAGAAAAACTAAAAGTTGGTAAAGCAGCAGGGATCGACGGAATAGATGCTGAATTATTGAAATATCTTGGACAACAGGGTAAACAAGAATTACATGACCTACTCAATTTAGCGTGGACAAACAAAAAAATTCCAGAGGATTGGAACATGTCAATAATACTGCCTATACACAAAAAGGGAGACACGAAAGAGTGCAGTAATTATAGGGGTATATCACTTCTCTGCTCAGCGTTGAAAATCTACGAAATTATCCTAGAAAAGGAACTACGAGAAATAGTTGAGCCTCGACTGGCGGATATACAAAGTGGATTTAGACCATCACACAGCGTACAAGATCATATATTCACACTACAGCAAATTACTGAAAAAACACTGTTAAAAAACGATACACTGTTCTGGCGTTTTTAGATATGAAAAAGGCGTTTGACATGGTCAATAGAGAAGGAATATGGCAAAGCTTGATAAACAAGGAAGTAGATGAAGAACTTGTAAGTGTAATAAAGAGTTTGTATGTCAACACAAAAAACCAGGTCAGGACAAGTAACTTAATCTTCGGCGAATTTTCTAATAACGACGGGGTCAGACAAGGTGGAGTGTGAGCCCACTGTTATTTATTTCCGTTGTGGATGAAGTTATCAAAAAGTGTTGGAAAAAAAACTAAAAAATGCGCTATAGGGTATAGAAATTTGCAACAAATAAAAATTGAAGCCTGTTCATTTGCTGATGACATTGTATTAGTTGCAAGAACTGAAAAGGCTCTCGCAGATAACATTAGAATCTGGACTAAAGAACTAAAAAACTACAACTTAATAATAAATATGGAGAAAACTAAAGTAATGACAATAGCGAACAAAGAAGCAACTGTAAATATTGAAATCGAAGGGCAAAAAATCGAGCAAGTAGACCTCTTTAAGTATTTGGGAATAATGTTAAACAACAAAGGTACACAAGAAGATGAAATTGGAAACAGAATAAAATTGGCAACGAGAACTTATTATTCACTATATAAAAATTTCCTAAACAAAAAAGAAATATCGAGGAAAACCAAAATGACAGTATATAAAACTGTATATATGCCAATTACAATATATGGGGCAGAAAACTGGGTACTTAATGACAGACAAAGAAAAAGATTACAAGCTATAGAAATGAGATACTTAAGAAAAGTGGCGGGAGCAAGAAGATTAGACAAAAGAAGAAACGAAGATATAAGACATGAATTACAGGTAAAATCGCTCAAAGAAAAAGTTGAAGAAAAGAAGTTAAAATGGGCTGGACACATGATAAGAATGAGTGGTGAGAGACAAGTGAAAATGACATGGGAGGCCAAAGCAGTGGGTAAAAGCATGAGGGGCAGACCAAGGAAAAGCTGGAACACTAGTGTAAACGAAATACTCAAGAAAAGAGGAACATCGTGGCAAGAAGCAAAAGTTTTAGCAGCAGATAGGAACAAGTGGCACCTGGATTTCAGAGAAAGATGATAAAACAACAGAAATAAGGACCAGGATAGAAATAGCAAGAAATGCCTTTGTAAAAATGAAAACAATTCTCTGCAACAAAGACTTAAGATTAGAAGTGAGAGTAAGAGCTTTTAGATGCTACGTGTTCTCGATAGTGCAATATAGACTTAAAAGCTGGACATTGAAGAAAGAACACATAAACAAACTACTTTCAATGCAGTTCTATATAACCCTTCAGAGCAGTGGTAGATAGAGTAAAGATAGTGATGATGATATCCAACCTCCGGTTGGACCTCCGAAATGGGCAATTCAGCGTTGAACTCAAATGAACATTGAACATAATATACACCAGGGTAATAAGGCAAAAATATACCATGTTCGGGACACTTGAGCAGCCAGGTTGCAAATGGGATTTTTGGGTACTATATACCTAGTACATTATAAATACAAAAATGCCCGTCATAGTTTGGACGAAAAATTTAGGTATTAACAAATAAGGATCAAAAATGAGAGTTGTTTCGTTTAAATCGCTACAGGTAAAAATAGGGTAATTAAATGTCTTATTTATAATATTTTTCTGTTAGTAGATAATCCAAGGTTTGAATTTTGGTCCGATTATTTGTTGCTTCGGATATTGCAAAATAAAACTAAAGTTTCGACAATAAAAAATTTGCTACAACTTTTGCGAAAATGAATTTAGGACTTTAATATTACATGAAAAGTTGAGTCAAACAGTCCATGCCATGCACAAAAATTTTTAAGACGATGCGTCAATTAGTTTAAATTTTATTCAATTTGTTTATCCCAAACAGCTTTTTTTCGCAATGTTATTGTTCAGAAAATAATAATGATACAGCAATTCTGTGAAAACAACATATAGTCTGGGCTGATTATCGGAGAATACGCCATTTTTGGGAAAAGTTATTTACCAACAATTTTATTGCTGGAATCGAATTATAAGATCCTATATATTAATAATATAGGTATGCAAAGTCCTCAGATAGTGTGCTACTTTTTTTATAAACAAAATGGCGCACGAAAATCGTGTTTTTTTCAATTATTGGTTTATAACTCCGAAGATTTTAACTTTACAACAAAAACACCAAAATAAAAATTCACCGTGATTAAATTCTGCATAGAGACGCGTTTCTCCCGATCTGCTCCGACGAAAATTTTCCTCGGAAAATGCGGGTTTTCCCAACAAAATCTTTAATTTTGAAATAAAGTTTTAGATAAGTAATTATCTACCAATAATTCAATAATTTGGTGACTTAAAAGCCTTCTGGGTTTAGATTATAGTTACAGAAGCTGATGAAAATTAAACGAATATTTTAGCAACAATTCAATTGTTAATTAATAATTTACGGTCGCAATAATAACCAAAATAATTATGATACACTGATCAAGCTTTGAAATCTTATAAAGATGAGATGCCTATTTAATATTTTGTCGACAAAATATGAATTTTTTTTTTTGCATAATCTTTAAATGTTTAAAAAAAAATAGTTATAAACAAATTAACTGTTCTCAGAAAGTTTTTATTATATTATAGTTTTAAAAAATAGCTAAAATGCGCATTTTAAATATCTTTAAAATAAATGCCTTAAAACTTTTTTGCAACCATTTGTAAAAAAGTTATGAAACAGCAAAATAAACATACGATTACTACTGTGTTTATGATATTTTTTAATTCTTTCAAAGCGTAGAAGTGAGCTTAAAATACAAGCTAATTATTTACAAAAAAATATCGATTATCAGTTTAATAGTTATATATTAATTAAAGATTATAAATATATTTTTTTGTAATTTACACGCGCGAAAGTAGAGTAACACAGTACTGTAGCTAAAATTTTCACTCGGAGCGACGACCGGCCGCGTGATGTACACTTTTAATCAATAATGCATGCTGCGTGTCAGTCGCTTCGAGTGAACATTTTAGCTCCGACTCTGTATCAGGCCTACGTTTGCGCTAAAAATTACAAAAAAAGTATTTTTAATCTTTGATTAAAATATAACCATTGCACTAATTTTCGACATTCTTTGTGAGTAATTAGGTTGTACCACAGACTAACTTTTAAGCTTTGAAACAATTAAAACAAATTATAAACAACGGAGATTTGGTATATTTATTTTGCTGTTTCATAACTTTTTTGCAAATGGTTGGAAAATTTTTTTAAAGCATTCAATTTCAAGACCTATGAAATACGCATTTTAAGTATTTTTTTAAATTAGAATATAATAAACAATTTCTGAGAAATCTTAATTTGTTTATAACAATTTTTTTTAAACATTTAAAGATTATGCAAAAAAATGAAAAATTTATATTTTGTCGACAAAATATTAAATAGATATCACACCTTTATAATCTTTCTAAGTTTGATCAATATCTCATGATTATTTTTTTTGTTATTGCGACTGTAAATTGTTAATTAACAATTGAATTGTTGCTAAAATATTCGTTTTATTTTCACCGGCTTCTGAATTTATAATCTATAATAAGAAAGCTTTTATTTCACTAAGCTATATAATTATTGATAAATAATTACTGGCCCAAAAAATTTATTTGAAAATTCGAGATTTTGTTGGGAATACCCACGTTTGTCGAGAAAAATTTTCGTCGGAGCAAATCGGGAAAAACATGACTCTATGCAAAATTAAATTGGGGTGAATTTTTATTTGAGTGTTTTTGTTGTAAAATTAAAATCTTCGGAGTTATAGAGCAATAATTTAAAAAAACACGATTTTCGGGCGCCATTTTGTTTATAAAAAAAGTAGCACACTATATGCGGACTTTGCATACCTATATTAATAATATATAGGATCTTATAATTCGATTCCAGCAATAAAATTGCTGGTAAATAACCTTTCTTTGTACTTTACTAATTAGACCAGCGTATTATAACTATTTTTTTTTTCAAAATTGAAAGATTATGCAAAAAAAAAGAAAAATTTATATTTTGTCAATAAAATATTAAATTAAGCATCTCATCTTTATAATCTTTTCAAGCTTGATCAATGTATCATGATTATTTTGGTTATTATTGCGATCGTAATTTGTTAATTAACAATTGAATTGTTGCTAAAATATTCGTTTAATTTTCACCGGCTTCTGGAATTACAATCTATACCAAGAAAGCTTTGATGTTACTAAGTTATTTAATTATTGATTAATAATTACTTACCTAAAACTTTATTTGAAAATTAGAGTTTTTGTTAGGAAAACCGGCATATTCCGAGGAAAATTTACGTCGGAGCAAATCGTGAAAAACATATCTCTATGCAGAATTTAATTACGGTGAATTTTTATTAAGGTGTTTTGGTTGTAAAGTTATAATCTTCGGAGTTATAGAGCTATAATTGAAAAAAAAATACGATTTGTTGGCGCCATTTTGTTTATAAAAAAAGTAGCACACTATCTGCGGACTTTGCATACCTATATTATTAATATATAGGATCTTATAATTCGATTCCAGCAATAAAATTGCTGGTAAATAACTTTTCCATGAAATTTGCTAATTAGCCCAGAGTAATAAAAGAAGAATAGTCATACTTTCAAAGCGTTAAAAAAATCATTAAAAAGTCATTTTTATCACTCAGAAAACATTTTACTAAAATACAGTCACTTTTGGCATATAAACAATTTGAATAACTTTGTTAATATTGACTGTAGGCTGAAACTACAATGGAATCTGAAAAACTGGTATTTTTATACGAATTTTCAAAGAAAAACTTTTCGCTTAGGTTAATTACGGTCAAAGTTAGCCACTTTTTTTTATTTAATTGACGGCTACTTTGTTTATAACAATTAAGTAACCTAACTAGAGCCATTTTGAAGTTGAAGATATATAGGTTATGTGTAAAAGTTTGAGTAAACTTTGAACCTCAACAGAGTGGTTAATAAAGCTTTAAAAATGGCGTCCGCACAGAATTAATTCGTGGTCGGTGGAGGGGAATTACTAAAATACGTGCACGCAAAAAATGAAACTGCTTCTGCAAACATATGCTGCGATTAATATCGCTGGAGCTTGTTGATGTATTTTGATCATAATTTTTTTAATTCGTATGTACTCGTAGTCTTATAGAGTACGTTATGTATGCACAACCCCACCTAACATTACAAAATGTTAGGGGGAAGTCCCCTTATCACTCAGGGATATGAAAAATAGATTACGATCTAAGACCTACTGAATATACATATATAATTTCATAAAAATCGGTCAAGCGGTCTCGGAGGAGTATGGAAACTAACACTGTGACAAGAGAATTGTATAGATGTAAATATATAGATGGCTATTAACAAATAGGGGTTGGTGATAGAAGAGTGAAAATTAAGGGTTGTATGTATTTTTAAATTCTACATCATATAAAATTAAGGTAGATAATTTTGTCCAAAAAAATAAAAAAAATGTCAGGGAGGCAACCCCCCTTATAACTTATGGGTATAAAAAATAGATTAAAACCTCTTCAACGTTCTACAGGATAAACGTGTAAAATTTTAAGAAAATCGGCCACGCCGTTTCGGAGTAGTATGGTAACTAACACAGTTACAGGAGAATTTGATGTATATAGAAGTAACTGCGATTTAAATAATAAAAGTGGCTAACTTGGAACCTAATTGACCTGGGCAAAAAGTTTTTTTTCTGAAAATTCGTCAAAAAATACCAGCTTTTGAAATCCTAAAGTAGATTTACTCTATAGTCAATATTAACAAAGTTATTCAAATTGTTTAGAAGCCAAAAATGACTCTGTTTTACTAACCTTTTTTCGGAGTGGTAAAAAAAACGACTTTTTAATGATTTTTTTCAATACTTTAAAAATACAACTATTATTCCTGCATGTGGTTTCCACAGAATTGCTATGTCATTATTATTTTCTGAACAATAACATTGCGAAAAAAAAAAGCTCTTTGCGATAAACAAATTGAATAAAATTTAAATTAATTGACGAATCGTCTCAAAATTTTTTGTGCATTATATGGAATGTTTGACTCAACTTTCGTGCAAGGCCATTTTCGCCAAAGTTATAGCACATTTTTTATTTTTGAAATTTTAGCCTTATTTTATAGCAATTTTATTAGTACTTTCCGAAACAAAAAAGGATCGGACCAAAATTCAAAAAGTGCCATTTTAAACCTTGGCTTATCTACAAAAAGAAGAATATTATAAATAAGATATTTAATTACCCTATTTTTACCTGTAGCGATTTAAACGAAAAAACTGCCATTTTTGACCCTTATTTGTTAATAACTAAGTTTCTCGTCCGAACTGTGACGGGCATTTTTGTATTTATAATGTATAGAGCTCGGGAAATATGCAAAATGCATATTAAGTTCATATTTGCATATTTTGGATAAATTTTTTAAGTGCATATGCATTTATTAAAATTGCTTATTTTTAGACTTTTTTGCATTTTTTTGGCATAGATGCATTTTACAAAGAATTGAGAAGTCTCAGATCAAAACAATAAATCTGAAAATTCTCGTGGAACCACTTTATGGTAATATCCTTAAGAGGAAACAGTAGCGATCAACAGGTAGCGAAAACGCGTTCCAAGATTGCAGCTGTCATTTTGAATATTTTTTCGAGATATTTGGCACACGTATCCGTAATATAATAAAGAATGGCGGTACAGAGCCCAATTTGAAAAATTTATTAATATGTGGAAATTACTCTGTAATTAAATACAATATTAAAAAAACGAGCCTGTACCGCCATTAATAAGAACAAAAAATACACTTTCTTCAAATAAACTTTTTTATCCGATGCCTAGATTTTGTGTCATTTTGGAACTACTAAAATTTTTTATTTAAAAAAGTTAAACAAGTTTATTTGAAGAAAGTGTATTTTTTTGTTCTTCTTAATGGCAGTACAGGCTCGTTTTTAATATTGTATTTAATTACAGAGTAATTTCCACATATTAATATATTTTTCAAATTGGGCTCTGTACCGCCATTCTTTATTATATTACAAATACGTGTGCCAAATATCTCGAAAAAATATTCAAAAAACAGCCGCAATCTTGGAACGCGTTTTGGCTACCTGTTGCTCGCTACTGCATCACCTTAATATCTGCCTTTTACAATTTATAAGGCGACGAATAAAGGAGACAAAGGAGACTACTATATGCAGTCACATTTTGTTAGTGAAAACATTTTGTTATTGTTAAGTGATGCTGCGCCATATGACCAAAAGTGGACAACATTTAAAAATATTTTTTCAAATTTGTTACTTGTCTAGAGCACGCTTCTGCTACAAATAGAGTAGCAGGAGGCTACAAATTGTAAGGATCGAATTTCCAATGGTCAATACCCTTCTATCAAAAATAAAAACATATTTTTAAAAGTCCTTCTGCGAGTATAGGTGTATAAAGATCGTTTACCTAATGTGCCTTTACCACCTGAACCTGTGATAACTAGATGGAGAACATGGTTAAATTATGTGTGGATGTGTGGATGTTTTAAAAAAACCGTTATTAAAAAGTAATTTGACAAATATCAAAACCAATTTTGTAAATATTGCTAAGCCAACTACTAAATTAGAAAAGCGAAACATTTCTTTAGACCAATGTATTGAAATTATCAATTCATTAAATGAAATAATTATTAAACACCTTGGTGAAACCAACAAAGTGTATCAAAAATTCTACACGGCGTTAAAAAAAATGAGGAATATCACACAATAATTATAAAACAATATTATTAAGATGGAGAAATGTGAAGATAATTTAATTGTATAGGTAGAACCCTCAATTAAACAATATTTTAAGTTTGCTTCTTTAACTTCATGTGAAGTAGAAAGAAGTTTTTCCGTGTATGCTTAAACAATAATTACAATCAGATACACCTACGGCTCTTTTTCTGTAGAAAATTTAGAAAAACGTTTAATAATGTAGTTTTAATTATAAATGTAATAATAAATAATAAAGAATGATGATAAATATAAAGAATAAAAAATGAATATAATGATGTAGGTCATAGAAATTTCAATAAATATTTTTTATGACTTTAGCATAAAATAAATATTTTTTTATTCAGCTTAAATGCTCGACAGTCCATTAGCAACAAATAAATAATTAAATACATTCAAAACAAGCATTAACGTGTTGTTTATTTATATGCATTAAATGCAAAAAAGCATATTTAGTTGCATATTTCAACTGTTTTTTGTGCATATTTGCATGCATATTTTAGGGTTTTTAAGTGCATATTTCCCGAGCTCTAATAATGTATTAGGTATGTAGTACCCAAAAAATCCATTTGCAACCTGGCTGCTCAAGTGTCCCGACCAAAACCTTTTCTCTGGACTAATATTAAAAATATTAATGTACGTAGATCGGTTGGTTATTCCTTTATTTTATTTTACATATCTTCTTAAAACTAAATAATATTGCATGTTTAAGTATTTAATTTAAATATTAAGTTTTGTAACAATTTAAATACTAAATATTGTAAACCGCCTATCAAACGAATAAAAAGATGATTATCATCCTTATACAAAATACTTAACTATACGCAGACGATCCAGAAAGTACGTTACATTTTGGAATAGAAAAAAAACAAGTACAAGAAAAAAATGTTATTATATACATTTGAAAGAGACACTCAAACAGTATTTTTCTACATAATCTCCCAACAAATTCAGGCACTTATCATAGCGGTTAACTAGCTTTGAAATACCATTGTCCTAAAATTTTGCCGCTTGAAATTTCAACCAGGTGTTCAACGGCGCGCCGTCCCATAATCCGTTCATCCCCGATCAAAGAACAATCTGACCCAAAAAAAATAAAGGAAGGATGAAAATTTGGGAATAGGTAGTTGAAATTGTCTATTATTATATAAGAAAAAGTTTACAATTCTACATCCCCTCCAGTTTTCAAAAATGGAGGGGAATACCCCCTCTCGAAGGTGAAAAATATACATTCAAAATAAGTCCGGAATTGGATAAAATGACTAATTCTAAGCAACTTTTGTTTTATAGAGTTTTTTCCCTAAGTCAATACTTTTCGAGTTATTTGCAAGTGAATATGTTCATTTTTAACAGAAAAAAACATGTCTTTGGACAGTTTTTCGGAGATAACTCAAAAAGTAAGTATTTTAGCGAAAAAAATATTTTTTAGCAAAAATATAGCTTATAAAAACTGAAAAAAAAAATGGTGTATGCATGAGGTCTGTAGACCCAGTAGAAGCAGAGTTGTAGCTAATGAAAAGTAGGTTCTTCTTCATCAAATTCCAAATCGAATATTTCAATGTGAAATATCCCAAAAACGGAGCTTCGGGGAAAATTGATTTCAACTTTTTTAAAGTGTATAAAAATATTTATTTTAATTTTTGTTTTTTAAAAAAACTTGTAACATTAAAAGTAAGTGAATTACGCTCAAAATATTGTTGGTCCCTTTTATTTTTTGCTAAAAAATCGCGAAAACCACCCTATAATTAGCATCACAAATAAATTTTATCATTACCACTTCACAAGTTACTTTGCTTATGTATTATTTATATGATCTGTAAGTTTCATCGGTTCAACGTGCTTATTTTTGAAAAAGCTGTAGTTAAAATGGCTTGAACGAGTAACTAATCACAAGTTTAGGCAAAATTTTAACAGCCATAGCATAACCAATTTTTGTATAACAAGAAAACAAAAAAGCAAAAATATTCAGAAAAGCAAAACGTACATTTTATTACTCTTTAAGATTTTTGGTATTACTAATTATTTTTAAGTTAATTCCATGAGCAATTCCATTTTTTTTTTCAAAATTAAAAAAAAATGTTTTATTTTCAACCCAATTTTTTTCAGAACTGAGCACTTTGAACCAATGAAACTTATAGATGATATAAACAATACATAAGTAAAGTAACTTGTGAAGCGGTAACGATTAATTTTATTTGAGAAGCTAATTAGGGGGTGATTTTCGCGATTTTTGTACCAAAAAATAAAAGGGACCAAAAATATTTTGAGCGTAACTCACTTATTTTTAATGTTAGAAATTTTTTTAAAAAACAAAAATTAACCTTTTTTTAAACACTTTAAAAAAGTTTTTATGAATTTTCCCTGAAAAGTGCTCTGTTTTTTGGTTATTTCACATTGAAATATTCGATTTGAAATTTGACGAAGAAGAACCTAGTTTTCATTAGCTACAACTCTGCTTATACTGCGTCTGCAGACCTCGCGCGTACACCATTTTTTTAAATTTTTTATAAGCTATATTTTTACTAAGAATATTTTTTTCGCTAGAATACTTACTTTTTGAGTTATCTGCGAAAAGCCGTCCATAAACATGTTTTTTTTTGTTAAAAATGAACATATTTACTCGCAAATGACTCGAAAAGTATTGACTTAGTGAAAAAACTCTATTAAACAAAAGTTGCTTAGAATTAGTCATTTTATCCAATTCCGGGCTTATTTTGGACGTATATTTTTTCACTCCCGAGAAAATCTTTTTCACCCCGTATTTCCCAATTTTTGTAAAATGGACGGGATGTAGAATTGTAAACTTTTTCTTATATAATAATAGACAATTTCAACTACCTATTACCAAATTTTCATCCTTCCTTTATTTTTTTGGAGGTTTTCGTAAAATTTTGTGTTCCATGATCGGGCTAAGCTCCGCATCGCCATCTAGGCGCTGCGTTACAAGCCAGGTTTTCATTGTTCGAAACAGGTGGTAGTCGCTAGGTGCAAAATCCGGATTATATGGCGGATAAAGAAACACCTCCTTTATTGTTCAAAACAGGTGATAGTCGTTAGGAGCAAGATCCGGACTATACGGCGGATGAGAAAACACCTCCCACTTGAATAAAATAGACAAGTTCATCAGTCACAATGCTTAGCCATCCACTTCGTTCTTCATCGTGCACATTGGTTCGGCCATTTTTGAATTTAATGTACAATTGACGCATTCCACCTTCAGTGTTCTCATAAACAGCACAAACTTCGCGATAAATTTCAATTGGTATGTTGTTTTTAGCCAACAAACCGTATTATGGCACCTCACAACTGGAGGGCTTTTCGATCGCAGCACACATTTCAAACAGCTCTTGAAAAATAACGAGAAGCTACAGCACGGCTGAACAGCTACTCTACTGAATGGAGGAACGCCACGGCGATGCTAAGATGGATTCGCGTCTACATACAGCTATACTTTGCTGGCGAGCTTCTAGTCTAGACAATGGATTTGGCGGGCAATTTGAAAAGCATATATTTTATACACTTATACATATCATTAAGTTTAACACAGTATGAAAGACCTCACTTCGCTTGGTCGATTATCTATGTAAACGAAATTCAAAATATACTTTTTAACCTAATTATATAGTACATAATATTAGCAATATTTAAATAAAAAAACACCGTTATGTATAATAAGGTATGTACATACATGTATATGAGATGTTACAGTTATTGGGGACTTAGCAATTTTACACCGGTATTTTTAATTTCTCTAATAGGTTTGTTTAAACTCTAATTTTACTTTTAAGGTTTTTTCTTATTAACTGAAAACAATCACCTTTGTTTAAGAATATTTTTATTTTGTGGAATATTTCTATTTTCCTTTGGTACTACTCTTCTTTAATTTGGTAATAATATACATATAACTATTATATGGATAAATATTTTACTATAATAATGTATAACTTTCCTATGGTTAATTACTTTATAAAGAAATTCAAAATACTGGTGTAAAATTGTTATAAAATTCATAATATACTTGTCTTATTAACGTAATTAAGTAAACATCGTTATGTATACCTATGTATATGATGTAGGTATTATAGGATAGGCATGTTATAGTTACATGGGGACTTAGCAATTTTACACCAGTATCTTGAATTTCTCTAATAGAAGATTTGTTTAAACCCTAATTTTCCCTTTTAGATTTTCTTATTAACTGAAAACAATCACCTTTGTTTAAGAATATTTTTATTTTTCATAGGTAGTAGGTACTGTTCTTTTAATGTGGTGATAATATAACTTTTATCATACTTATAGTAAATTATTTTATAGAGAAATTCAAAATGCTGGGGTAAAATTGTTGTAAAATTCAAAATATATTTCTTAACCTAATTATACAGCATTAGCATTATTTTAAATAAAAAAATATCGTTATACCTATGTAGGTACCTATATTATGTATAGGATATAAATAGGTTAGTTATAATTAGGTAATGTGGACTATAGCAATTTTACACCAGTATTTTGAGTTTCTCTATAAAATAATTAACCATATAAAAGTTATATTATTACAACATTAAAGAACAGTAAGACCTCACTTCGCTTGAAAAATACAACACTTGCTCTACCAAAGAAAAATAGAAATATTCCACATAATAAAAATATTCTTAAATAAAAGTGACTGTTTTCAGTTAATAAGAAAAAATCTTATTTATAAATAAAATTTATTTATAAATATATAATCGACCTAGCGAAGTGAGGCCTTTCATTTCCTGTCTTAAACTTAATGATATGTATAAGTATATAATATATATGCCTTTCAAATTGTCCGCTAAATCCAGAGAGAACTGTTAATTGTCTAGAAACTCGGAAGCCAAAGTATTTAGCTGTATCTAGACGCAAGTGCTAAGATGGTCGCGCTAGCCCCGCCCCTAGCGGCTGCAGATCAAAACGTAACGAAATTTATGGATAGCCTTCGTATATTACAAGTATAATTTTTTCCTTCTAATTAACATCAATTTGCATATAATTTCCATAGTACCCCAAAATATCGCAATTTTTACAAGGAGATGGGCGTCGATTTTCTTGAACCACCATGTTTTCCAGTTTTTCAAAACGTGGTTGGTGTTTTTTAAGGGTTTTATACCATAAATCTAAAACAAACAACATTTAGCCATAAAGCTTTTCTGTTTTAAAATGTGCCATTTACCTTTTAATTCATTCAGTGGTTTTTCATCACCACCATAATCTTTGGGCAATATTTCCCTTGGTACATATTTGTAAAGATCATTTAGAGAATTATGAACGAAAACCTGCAACAAAATTACTAGAATAATTTTATTTTTATGCAACAGATACGGTATGTATAAAGTGATACGGGCAATTAAGAACATTTACAACTAGTGCAGTCAGTGAAGGTGGATATGAGCTATTATCTCCGATTTCGTTGAACCTACATCGATTTGCATGAAAATTGGTAAGTGGTTAGAGGATATCTCAAGGAACAAAGGTAACATGGTGCCAACTTGCGCTTTTACCCTGTAAGTGGATGCGAAAATTATTTTATTAAAAATAACCCCATAATTAGATAGAGGGCCAAATTCTAAGTAAAATTTTTTATATAAAGTTATTAAAATAAATCAAAACCTTTTGAGTTATTAAAGATCAAAAATTTTAATTTTTCGTGAGAAAAATGCATGTTCCATAAATAACTCATAAAATCCATAAATAACTCAAAAACTATAAGTTTTTACAAAAAAGGTTCTACAAAATTGAAACTAATAAAAAGCGAAATAAACTTCTGAATAAAAAATCCTTTTAATGTTAACTAAAAGTGAGTTATATGTCATTGAATGTATATTTCTTTCGGCGAATACCCAAATCTAAGTATTCAAGCTTAAATTACGGGATAATGATGCATTTTATAAAATAAACTTATTAAACATTTGTGAAAGTAAGAAGAAATAATATCTATTAAATGAGATCCCGAAAAAGTTGATAGCATTAAAATTATGCTCCAAAAATTTTTCAAACTTTTTCTTTAAAAAATTTTTCCAAAAAATATAATCGTTTTTTTTTTAACTCCGTTAATTTTTACAATATGACATTCACCTAAAAACGACTTGAAAGATAATTTTAAAGGCTAATAACTCACGTTGAATTTAATCCTTAAATCCCTTACTTTTTTTTTAAATCAAAGGTTAAATAATGGCCACGGTTACATGGTTCTCGCAGCCAAATTTAAGCATTAAACGTTTCTATTTAGGTTATTTTTCACCCTACAGAAATGGTAAAAAAGGTAAAACATTTGATATAGAAAAAATTTAAATTTGGTTATAATATATCATTTTGTACGTATATTGAGTATTTTTGGAGTTATTATCAAAATAAAATGAAATTGACAACAATTTTAAAAATTCTGATTTTTTTTAATTATGTCTTTTTTCAAAAATATGCATTATAAACCGATGAAACTTGTTGAAATCATTACTTATGCTAATACAAAGAAAGTCTTGTAAGGATTACTATAAATTTTAATTTTTGTGGAAATGGCGTATTTTTTATTTTTCACTTTCTCCTAAAAAATTCGAAACGGTTCTCTTATTTTCATCATAACTTGCTTAACTTTGATGCTATTAACTTATTCTGGAGCTCATTTGATAGGTATTCTGAAGTACTTTGACAAGTGTTTAGCAGGTACATTTTATAAAATAGATCGTTTTCCCGTTATTTAAGCTTGAATACCTGATTTGAGTACTCGTCGAAAAAAATATACATTCGATTACCCATAACCAACTTTGAAATAACATTAGTTTAGTTCTTTTAGTGAAGAGTGTATTTAATTTTTTATTATTTTCAAATTTATTAGTAATAACTTTTTTGTAAAACCTCATAGTTTTGAGTTGCTTATACATAAAAAACAGTTTTAAAACATGAATTTTTTTACGAAAAATAAAATCTTTGGTCTTTAATAACTCAAAAAGTATTGATTTATGTTAATAACTTTAGATTACAAATTTTGCTTAGAATTTGTCCCTCTATCGATTTATGGTATTATTTTTAATAAAATAATTTTCACCCACGAAAAGAGGTGGCATCCAATCTCAGGGTAAAAGCACAAGTTGACATCATGCCACCTTTGTTTCTTGAGGTATGCTCTAACTGCTCACCAATTTTCATGAACATCTATTGAGGTTCAACGAAATCGGAGGTGAAAACCTTCAGTGACTGCACTAAACAGCAATATAACATACCGCCAATCAGAAAAGTACATCAAAAACATTTTTACTGGTCTAATACAACGAGCAGGATTAATTCTAACATTATTCATAATATACATGGATCTAGTGAAAAATACAGTGAAAAAAATGCTTGAAGATTATAGAAATTTAAGACAAGTAGACAATTCAGAACGAGGATTCGCCGACGACTCCGTCATATTGGTCGAAACAACTATAACGAAATATAGATTATGAAATGAGGTAAGTACTACACAAAAATGGAATGACAATTAATAAGAAAAAAAAAATATAAATATACTATGTTAGGGGAGCAAAGTATGTTAAATGTGCAGTCACTCGAGCGCTTTGGGAACCTATTGGGTTGTGAGGAGTAGGTTCTAAAACCAAAAAAATTTAAGTAAAATTTTCCATTTTAGTGGGAACTTGTCCATTTTTAATTTAGTTTTCCATTTCAAACAATGGTTTTTTTTTATTATAGCGCCATGGATCCAGAATTCGAAAAAATGTCTCGAATAAAAGTTACTTATTTTTACGTAAGGAATCCAAATCTGCAATAAAAAATGGGGGTTATTTAGGATTTTTAAGTAACCCCCACCCCACCTCCATGGGGGTCGTGTTTGATGACATTGGATAGATTTTTCAAAAATATTGAATAAGTGTATTTTTCAGTTTTTCGATCTGATATTCATTTCGGGAAATATCGCGGGAATCGTATTTAAAATATTAAATTTACCCCCCACCCCTATCCGCTGGAAGTCGTGTTTGGTATGATTTGATAGATTTTTGCAAATATTTTATGTTCCCGATCTGTCATTCATTTCGCGAAATATTCGCTTTCCTCTTGTGAAACTTTGGGACTCACCCATTTCGTTACGCCCCGCTCAAATCGTCAGATTTTTTAAATATACACTGTTTTGCCTGTACTTAACTTACCTTATCTTAATCTGACAATTTCGAGTTTTTCTAAGGATAAATTTTTTTTTGACCCCCCTCTTAACGAACTCCCCTGCATTAAGGGCCAATATATGGTAGAGGTACATTTTCAGGGTACAAAGTTTCTCCCCATGTAATAAGCTGACGCGCTCGAGTAACTGCAAAAATCCCCGCTTGGGCTCCCCTAGCATAAAAATAGAAGGAGTAACTACAGGGTTCGCCAAACCTCTGGTTTTCTTTGATTACGGCTAAATTATGGGATATACGAAAAAATGTTTTTAACAAAATTAATGTATATCGAAGCCGTCTATAATTTAAAATAATTTTCGATTATACAGGGTCAGTCAGAACGACGGTACGAACCAAAGTTTTGTTTTTTTAAATAGAACACCCTATATATTAAATCATTTTTAGATATATTTTTTAAAAATATTAAGAATTTATATAAGGTACTATTCGTATTATAGGCCTAAAGTTAACAATTTTCGAAATATGTACATTTTTATTGAAAAAAAATGATAATATTCAAAGAGCTGTGAATTAGGCTTTCAAGATAATCAAAATTTAAATAGCATGTCAAAGTTTTTTTAGTATACTGTTATTTTTAAATAAATTAATATATTTGACATATAGCCATAAAATATAGAGTGTGATCACTATTTGCAAATACAAAATTTTCTCATTTTTTTTAATGGGACACCCTGTATATTAGTATGGCCTTTTGTAGTAAATATTACAACCTTTCTTTTGTTATAAGGTTGTATGTACCTAGCATCTTTCGTTTTGTAGATATTTAAAAAAACTATAGATTTTACGTTTTTGCGGATTTTTTATTAAACATTTTTTTTTGCAAGAAAAATAATTATAATCTTGTTTTAGAAACATACATTAAAATATCAAATATGAAAATAAAAACGTAATTAAAGATTAAAATAAATCGTATACTAGTACAATTCAATTGATTTATTAACTTAAAATTATTTTACAAAAAATATTTTACCATACAAATGAATGCATAAATTAGTTACTAAATTAAATAAACAACCAAATTTGATATCTACCCTAGTAATTTTTCCACCACAGCAACTTTCCTGTACCAAATTAACTGTTATTTATATTGTATTTACGAGTAAGCTCAGTTAAACTTTTAATTTACCTTTTAAATTTATTTACATCTTGAGAACATAATAATTATAAAGTATGCTTTGAAACAAATGAATATTAAATATATCAGCCAAATTATTTATTAATATAAATAGTATTAAATCGTGTCACAATAGCTGGTAATCTTTTGTAGTTGAAATTTTTGTAACAATTTTTTATATTTTAAATTTTAATTTTTCAACCGAACAATTGGTGGATATGACATAATTTGTTTTGGGCGAAACCATTAGAAATTATTACCAGCTTTTGAGACACATAGGTACTATTTACTTCATAATATACACTCAACGAAAAAGGTACGTAATATCAATAAAAATGTTAATTCAGACAACAAACGCAATACTTAAAATTTGTCCAATTCTTGGTTTTATTGGGACAACAAAACGATGTTCATCAATTCATTATTTTCGTTCGTTGAGCCAATCATCATCATCATTTGGCTTTACAATTCTATGTGAGTCTTGGCCGCGTTTACTATTTCCCTCCATTGTTGTCGGTCCTGAGCAGCTATTTCCCATTGCTGTACTCCCATTTTGCGTAGATCGCTGGCTACTGCGTCCTTCCATCTCTTTCTTGGGCGACCAACTGACCTTTTTCCATCGGGCCTGGCTCGTTGAGCCAATGTATTACGTTTATTGAATGGATGAACATTCATTATTTATACCATAATATGACTTTATTGGTATTACGAACTCTGTTCACTGAGTCAACGAACACTATTTATTGATATTACGAACTCTGTTCACTGAGTCAACGAACACTATTTATTGAAACAACAACGTCGTTAATTGACCGACGAAGACTATTCGTTGTGCCAATAACAGTGTTATTTCTCCTAACGTATTTCGTTTATTTCTACAATTATTTCCGTTTATTGTTACAATTACTTCCGTTCATTCCCACAATAAATACGATTTTTCTGACAAGCAATTCTATTCATTCTTACAATCAGTTTCGTTCATTCCTACTATGAACGTATTTTATATTAATAATTACTGAATGCTATAGCCCAATGTATGATGTTAATTGATTAATAATAATTTTTTAAATCCCCCTTTTTTGTCCTTAACCTAAAGGACTTTACGCTGTGTAATTTTTCATATGATTTCACTTATACAGTGTACTGGAATAAGTGTTACACTCCCCCCACCCCCTTATTAACTTATTTATTTTTAGCACATAAGCAAAACGCTCGGACAGGTTGATTTTTAAAATAATCAAAGTATATTATAAGATCAATGTTTCGAACTTTACACAATCCCTCTTCAGGTGACAGGCGCGGCGTAACTTTGATTTCTTGGGAATAATGGGAAAGTACGTCATGTGACAGCTTATTTAAAAGCGTTTGAAATAGTGATTCCAAAAATGTATAACACTTTAATCCATTTTGAGAGCGCAGGTGCAAAATTTCGATCGAATTCTTTTTAAACGCATTAATTTTTTTTGGAATTCTGAGAAAACTAATAAGTATTTTTGAAAAATTTAAACGCAGAATAAAATATTACATTATTACCGAGGGCAGAAAGTCCCTTAGAATAAACAAAAAGTTTCTGTTGAATGGTATGCCTATTTGAAATTAAAAATCATACTAAATTTTCTCTTTTTCACCCCTGTGACTTATTAAAATAATCATTATAGAGGTTCTCAGGGACTTCAGACCCTCGATAATACTGTAATATTTTATTTTGCATTTAAATTTCCAACAATAATAATTAGTTTTCTCAGGAATCGAAATAAATGAATACATTCAAAAAGAATTCGACCGAAATTTCACGAAAATAGACACACAAAAACTTCCTTCTACTACGGACTACACTTGAAAACGAAATGCAATTATTATTCGGCACTTCGGTAACACAGAGAAGCTAGGGGTATCACGATAAGGAAAAGCCGTTAACTTTCAAATGGTCAAGCAAAACATTTATTGTCTCAACAACTACGATTATTGTCACAATGACGCATTGATTGCGGGTATAAAATGCAGTAGTAGATTGATTAATACATTCGTTGTCACAACAATCAATTTACATCTATTCAATAATCATATATTACTCTATATTAACAACATTTGTACATTGTTTTAATGAAATCTGTACGTTGTCACGATAAACCAAAGTAATTGCTTGTCATCTACGAAATCAAGAACGTGAGTTGCTGCCAGAATTAACAGTATTTATTAAATATACGAAACTAAGTTATTTGCTAAATATATTGAGTGTTATTGATTAATGTACTCTAGTTATTCTCACAATTATTATTCAATCATTGTGACAATAACCAAATACATTCGTCAATGTCTAAAAGTTCGTTGAAACAACAAATTAAATTGTTGTGACAACGAAACACTATTCAGTAATCGCTGTTAATCAATATTACGAACTAAATTTTTTTTAGTGTACTTCTATAAGGCAAGCCGCACACCAAAGGAACATGAAACAAAAAACATGAAACATGAAACGAAAAACATGTTTCATGAAACTTAAACACTGCTAAACAAATCTCAAAGTCCGCCTACCAATGAAACGAATGTGATTCATGCTCATGACACATTGTTTATACGGACGTATATTTGTTTAGCAGTGTTTTATTTCAATAAAACGTAATTTACGTTTCATGTTTCTTTGATGTGCGGCGCCTTACGTTCATTTGTTTCAAAGCATACTTTATACGTTCTCAAGATGTAGGTAAATTAAAATTAACTGATCTTACTCATAAATACAATTTAACTAATAAAATTGGGTAGAATAAAGTTACTAGGGTAGAAAAATTTCTAGCGTAGATTTTAAAATTGGTTGTTTAATTTAATAATTAATTTATCCATATTAATTACTTATTAGTATGGTAAAATATTGTGTGTAACATAATTTTAAAGTTACTAAATTCAATTAAGTTGTACTTGCATACGTTTTATTTTGGTCTTTAATTACGTTTTTATTTTCATCTTTGATATTTTAGTGTATGTTCCTAAAATCAGATTATATTTTTTTTGCAAAAAAAATTAAATAAAATTATCGCGGATATAAAATATCCGCCAAACATAAAATCTATAGTTCTTTTTTAAATATTTACAAAACCAAACATGCTATGTACATACAACCTTATACCAAAAGAAAGGTTGTATTATTTACTACAAAATGCAATAATAATATAAAGGGTGTTCCATTTAAAAAATGAGAAAATTTTGTATTTGCAAATAGTGATCACACTGTATATTTTATGGCTATAAGTAAAATATATTAAATTATTTAAAAATGACACTATATTATAAAAACTTTGACCCACCACTTAAATTTTTATTACCTTGAAAACATAATCCACAGCCCTATAAATATTACCACTTTTCTAAAAAAAAATGTAAATACTTCGAAAATTATTAACTTTAGGCCTATAAGACCTTATACAAGTTTTTCATATTTTTAACAACTATATTTAAAAATGATTTAATATATAGGGTGTTCCATTTAAAAAAAGCAAAACTTTGGTTCGTACCGTCGTTCTGACTTACCCTGTATAATCAAAAATAATTTCAAATTATAGACGGTTTTGATATGCATTAGTTTAGTTAAAAACATGTTTTTGTATATCCCATAGTTTAGCCGTAATCAAAGAAGACCAGAGGTTTGGCGCACCCTGTATAACAAGCACGACTGTTCCAATACTGAGGAATATCACTAGAAGACAACAGAAGGCAGGAAATATAACATTACAATAGAATTTAAAAAACTATGAACCTATACAGTCGAACCTGCTTATTTTAACCCATTAACCGCCAAGCAAAGAAATACTGCAATAATATTGTAACAAAAGAGAAATCTTGGACGACCACCGTATAACAGTAAACACCTCGAGAATGACGTCATCGAATGATCTAGGCCTCGGCGGAAAGGAGGAGGAACTTCTCGAACATACGACCCGTAGGCGGAACACGCTGATAGCTAGAGATGGGCGTCGATTGTTCCAGAATAACAACTGGGTATAAATACGGGCATATTTGTAAATACAGTTTTAGTCTTAAGCTAAAGTTTGTAAAGTAAACTTGTATAAATAAATAATAAAGTCGTAAATAAATACGAACCGCTAGTTTTATTGTAATTATAAGTAATTACAATAGTCACGTTACAGTTGGTGTCAGGTGTGGGGTAAACTTAGTGCGATATAAATAAGTGAATTACAGAGAGACTTTAAAAGACTTTTGGACTTTATTCGTCGGGAATAGTTAAAGTGCGTTGATTATTCGGTATTCGGAAAGACTGTTAAAATACATTTTGGAAAGTACGTGTGTGCCGACCAAAGATGTTGCTACAAGAACTTACAGTAAAACAGCTCCGTGAACAGCTAGAGGAACGGGATCTGGACAGCAGTGGGCTCAAGATAGTCCTACAAGCACGACTCGAGGATGTCCTCACGAAGAACGGAGAAGACCCAAAGACGTTCCACTTCCAGTCAGCAGAACAAGTAATCTTATCGAAATTAAAAACTGTTTCTGAAACGATCGATGAAACTTCTAGAAGAAGCAACGAGAAACTTGAAGAAGTTAGTAGACAGAACAACGAGAAATTTGAAAGTGTTTCTCAAACGATCGATGAAACTTCTAGAAGAAGCAACGAGAAACTTGAAGAAGTTAGTAGACAGAACAACGAGAAATTTGAAAGTGTTTCTCAAAAGATCGATGAAACTTCTAGAAAAAGCGACGAGAAATTTGAAAGTGTTTCTCAAGTAATTAAAGACGTTTGTAGACAGAATGACGAGAAATTTGAAGAAGTTTCTAGAACATTCGATAATATGCAGAAAAGTGTAGAGACCGTAGAAGAAAAGATCAAACAACTAGAGAGCATGATAACCGATACAAAAGTACAACCATCAGTTAATGCAGCAGCGTTAGATCCTGTAGTGAAAGATGAACTACCGAGAGACGAAACGTCGCATAATATGAGATTCAAATTACCACCATTCGATGGAAAGTCCTCTTGGTCCATATATCTTAGACAATTTGAAGCTATTGCGACCGCCAATCATTGGACCGAACAGGAAAAGGCTGTTTCCTTGACTGCTGCTTTGCGAGGTGATGCTGCAGATATATTAAGATCAATTCCTAAGGGTCAAGAAAATTGTTACCAGACCTTGTTCACTCGTCTAGAAAAACGCTATGGAGATGCCCATCTACAACAAGTATACAAAGCACAACTGCGAAGTAGAAGTCAACGAGCAAGTGAGAATCTGCAAGAATTTGAAGCAGATGTGGCTCGTGTGGTGCGGTTGGCTTATCCAAAGGTGCCAGACAGCGTTTTAGAAGAAATTGCAGTAGATACCTTCGTCAATGGGCTGAAAGATAATGAACTACAGAAAGCTTTACGACTAGCAAGACCGAAAGTTTTAGATGAAGCACTTGCTATTGCCTTGGAACACGAAGCAGCTAGCCAAGCTTCACGAAACAATCGAGTAATAACCGTGGAAAAAGGCGATAAGAGAAAAGATGAACGTTTGGTGGAAATGGTACGGAGGGTGATTCGTGACACGATGCCGAAGAGACGCATGAAGAGGGCTGGAAGAGTTGGTTCAAATACAGATGCTTCCTCGATACGCCCATGCAGTGAAAGTTGTAATCACCGGCTTAAAGTAGATGAACAGCTTTGCCCTGTGAGACGAACTACCGTCGTTAATGAGCAATGGCAGCCACAACAGTTACAAGAAGCCCAAGAAGACGATCCATGTATAAAAAGAGTATTGGATTGGATGCGTCGAGGTGAGAGACCTAGTTGGCAAAACATTAGTGCATGTAGTCCGGAAGTCAAGGCCTACTGGAGCCAATGGAATTGCCTGATACTAAAAGATGATCTTCTGTACAGAACCTTTGAGAACGATGATGGTACAGAATCTAAGCTTCAGTTGATTGTACCTAAAAGTAAAGTGTCAGAAGTATTGCGTCAGTTGCATGACGGTACATCAGGTGGACACTTTGGTATTACGAAGACTCTGCAAAAGGTTCGAGAACGGTTCTATTGGGTGAACTGTAAAGATGATGTAAGAAGATGGTGCCAGAAATGTGAACTGTGTGCATCCGGTAATGGTCCAGTTGGTAAAAAGAGAGCACCCATGAGACAGTACAATGTTGGCAGTCCTATGGAAAGAGTAGCAATCGACATTGCAGGTCCATTTCCAGAAACTGATGCTGGAAATAAATACATCCTGGTAGCCATGGATTATTTTACGAAATGGACCGAGGCCTATGCATTACCAAATCAAGAAGCTGCTACCGTTGCAGAGGTACTTGTTAAATAATTCTTCAGCCGATTTGGTGTTCCCTTGGAGATCCACTCCGACCAAGGGCGAAACTTTGAGTCAGCTCTTTTCCAAAACGTTTGTAAATTGATTGGTGTCAATAAGACCAGAACAACACCCCTGCATCCTCAATCAGATGGGATGGTCGAGAGGATGAACCGAACGATGGGTAAACACTTGTCCAAAGTTGTATCTGAAAATCAGCGAGATTGGGACCAACACATTCATTTATTCCTGATGGCCTACCGCTCGGCCATAAATGAAACTACAGGTCAAACACCAACCTGC